>NC_069502.1:469031408-469226408 GCF_027579735.1 Bombina bombina | reverse complement strand
GATTTACGCTAGAATGATTACCCTGACTTCAGGGCCCTGGTTTACTGTTTTCTGAGTCATAAAAGTTGCACAAAATATATTAAAAATACATTACAAAGTACAGTTACACTCATAATAACACTATCTAAAAAAAAAACAAAAAAAAAAACATGAGGTCTCAGGCAGGCAAAGGGGTTTAACATTGAGATACATACATATACATGTCTAAAGAAGTGTGTATGTATATATATATGTGTGTGTGTGTGTGTGTATGTGTACATATGTATTTATATGTGTATATATGTATTTATATGTGTATATATGTATTTATATGTGTATATATGTATTTATATGTGTATATATGTATTTACAGACATATATACACATATAAACACATAAATACATCTGTACACATATATAGACATATATAGAAGTGCACTCAAAAAAACCTATATAAGGGATTGTATAATTAATATAATATAAAATGTTTAGGAGGGATCAGATTACAACATATTTTAGAGAAAGACTCTAGTTGGGATCAATGCCCAGTGTCCCCTGTATTGAGGTAAACCGTTCTGTTAAAGTTATAGCCCCCTTTCCATCCTTCCCACCATTCGTGAGCAACAATTGATTTTAAACTAAAGACAACAGAGCAATATTTAAACATTGAACAGATGCCCCTGATGCTTCACATATTCTTCTATGTGAAGAACGTTGGAATGTGAAATATTCATATTTTCATGTTGGGTTTGCACGAATGAGATTATGCGATCGGGTTTGTGCAAGAATGACGAGTTAGGGTATTTTCCACTTTTTTTCTCCATTGACTTCTTGGGGGGAACACGTGAACATGCACGCAATATTCTAACTTTGGCTTTTTTCGCTTGTCGGGTTAGCGCAAGAGAGAAAACAGTTTACTTTCAACTCGTAATGTGAGTGCAACCCGACAAGCGCAAAAAGCTTACTTCTTGCTTCTTACTTTCACTCGTAATCTGGCCCATTATGAATGAAATGTAAAGGGACATACAGTACAAGTGCACAAGGAAAAAGCTTTAAGTTGTCAGTGCATTTTCATATTGCACTATTGTTTCCATGTATATGTGTTTAACCCATGCAAAAGTGTTTAACACTTAGCTAAAGGGATATGAAAGTTAAAAATGTTCTTTCATGATTCAGAAAGAGAATACACTTCATTTCTATTACCTAATTTGCTTCATTCTTTTGGCATCCTTTGTTGAATAAGCAGCAATGCACTACTGGGAACTATAGCTGAATTAATTGGGTGAACTAATAACATGAGGCATATATGTGCAGCCACCAATCAGTAGTTCCTGAGTCTACCTAGGTATCCCTTTAAATAAAGGATATCAAGAGAAAAAACAAATAATAAAAGTTGCTTAAAATCACATGAAAGAAAAACATTTGAATTTTATGTCCCTTTAAAGTTAGCTCCAGAACAGCAATGGACTATAGGTCCATAGCTGAAGACAGCCAGTGAGTCAATGAAGAGGGGCATATCTGTGTAGCCACCCACCACATGTTATGCACAGCTCTAGAGCAGAAATCCATTGCTGCATTGTAGCTGAGTTTAACCATGGAGAGATTTCTTGCAAAATCCTTGGGGTCTTTTTTGAGCATTTTATTGTAATTTAGGTGTCAATTCTCCACATTTAGAACCTGCACAACTAGATAAATATCTCTAAGGCTACAATTTGCCAGCATAAAATGATTTGATGGACCTTGCAGTACTGATGAGAACTCGTAGATAATCTCGCTAGAGCAGAGATTTAGATCACCAGGTCCATAGTTATATATAAGCAACAATGTTATCATAAAATGTTCTAACACATTAGAACCTAGAAGTACCTATCACATGACAGGGAGCATATTATTTTCAAATTCATTTAACTGATGCTGCTATAGTAGTTTAGATTTATATTAAGGTTAACAACAGAAATAAAACAAGTATGGGGAGCACTTACAGCAATAGTTTTGCTAAAATGTATCCTTTCCAAAAAATTCAATTTTTACTTAATAAATTGACATAAAAACATTCAAAACATTCAATATATTCAAAATAAATAAAGCTGTAGCCACAACATAAAATCTAATGAAAAAAATAAATGTTTATTGGTAAAGAATCCTTCAACTTTATGAACTTTACTTTCAATTGTCTCTATTTTTAGTGTTAAGAGCTTTTGATCTGGAACTACGGTGGCTAAACCGTATGTGAACGTTCACAAATTGTTGTTTAGAGGATCCGCTTTTTGAATACCAACAGCCGCTCTAACGGCTCAGAGCATCCAGAGGAGAGGAATCGAATTACTGACCTTAAGATTAGTGCAAAAGAAACACGTGATGGGACGGAGTACACAGACCCGAATTACCACAGTGACTGGAAGACGTCGAGACCACATGGAAGAAAATACTTTACTCCAGATAGCTCAGTGCAAGGTCGCTTGACAGCTGGAGGGATCACCACTCACCCGAATCACGTTACACACCCAGAAGGTCCGGTAACATTCCCCGGGTAAGCCCGGCTGGAACAAAAGCTCCTAAGTACTCCCCATACCTGTTTTATTTCTGTTGTTAACCTTTCTATATAGTGGTAATGGGAGAATCACTATTTTTTGAGGGAGCTATAGGGATTGAGGTACTAGAACTGACTATAACCTTTTCTTGCTTATACTGTAGACTTATATTAAAACCATTTTTACTTTACATTTTTTAACACATACAAACAAAGCTCTATCACATGAAAACATTTTTTTAATACAATGAATTTTAAATAAAAAATATCAAAAGTAATATATGTATTTAGGTATCTGTAACAGTTGTATGCCAGATGATAAGACACATACGCCTAGATTTAGAGTTGGGCGGTAGCCGTGAAAACCAGCGTTAGAGGCTCCTAACGCTGGTTTTTAACGCCCTCTGGTATTTGGAGTCAGTCAGGAAAGGGTCTAACGCTCACTTTCCAGCCGCGACTTTTCCATACCGCAGATCCCCTTACGTCAATTGCGTATACTATCTTTTCAATGCGATCTTTCTAACGCCGGTATTTAGAGTCGTGGCTGAAGTGAGCGTTAGAAATCTAACGGCCAAACTCCAGCCGCAGAAAAAAGTCAGTAGTTAAGAGCTTTCTGGGCTAACGCCGGTTCAGAAAGCTCTTAACTGCTGTGCTCTAAAGTACACTAACACCCATAAACTAAATATGTACCCCTAAACCGAGGTCCTCCCACATCGCCGCCACTCTATTAAAAATTTTTAACCCCTAATCTGCCGACCGCACACCGCTGCCACCTACATTATCCCTATGAACCCCTAATCTGCTGCCCCTAACACCGCCGACCCCTATATTATATTTATTAACCCCTAATCTGCCCCCCTCAACGTCGCCTCCACCTGCCTACACTTATTAACCCCTAATCTGCCGAGCGGACCGCACCGCTATTATAAAAAAATTATTAACCCCTAATCCGCCTCACTCCCACCTCAATAACCCTATAATAAATAGTATTAACCCCTAATCTGCCCTCCCTAACATCGCCGACACCTAACTTCAATTATTAACCCCTAATCTGCCGACCGAATCTCGCCGCTACTGTAATAAATGGATTAACCCCTAAAGCTAAGTCTAACCCTAACACTAACAACCCCCTAAGTTAAATATAATTTAAATCTAACTAAATAAATTAACTCTTATTAAATAAATTATTCCTATTTAAAGCTAAATACTTACCTGTAAAATAAACCCTAATATACAGGGAGTGCAGAATTATTAGGCAAGTTGTATTTTTGAGGATTAATTTTATTATTGAACAACAACCATGTTCTCAATGAACCCAAAAAACTCATTAATATCAAAGCTGAATAGTTTTGGAAGTAGTTTTTAGTTTGTTTTTAGTTATAGCTATTTTAGGGGGATATCTGTGTGTGCAGGTGACTATTACTGTGCATAATTATTAGACAACTTAACAAAAAACAAATATATACCCATTTCAATTATTTATTTTTTACCAGTGAAACCAATATAACATCTCAACATTCACAAATATACATTTCTGACATTCAAAAACAAAACAAAAACAAATCAGTGACCAATATAGCCACCTTTCTTTGCAAGGACACTCAAAAGCCTGCCATCCATGGATTCTGTCAGTGTTTTGATCTGTTCACCATCAACATTGCGTGCAGCAGCAACCACAGCCTCCCAGACACTGTTCAGAGAGATGTACTGTTTTCCCTACTTGTAAATCTCACATTTGATGATGGACCACAGGTTCTCAATGGGGTTCAGATCAGGTGAACAAGGAGGCCATGTCATTAGATTTTCTTCTTTTATACCCTTTCTTGCCAGCCACGCTGTGGAGTACTTGGACGCGTGTGATGGAGCATTGTCCTGCATGAAAATCATGTTTTTCTTGAAGGATGCAGACTTCTTCCTGTACCACTGCTTGAAGAAGGTGTCTTCCAGAAACTGGCAGTAGGACTGGGAGTTGAGCTTTACTCCATCCTCAACCCGAAAAGGCCCCACAAGCTCATCTTTGATGATACCAGCCCAAACCAGTACTTCACCTCCACCTTGCTGGCGTCTGAGTCGGACTGGAGCTCTCTGCCCTTTACCAATCCAGCCACGGGCCCATCCATCTGGCCCATCAAAAATCAGTCTTGAGATATTTCTTGGCCCAGTCTTGACGTTTCAGCTTGTGTGTCTTGTTCAGTGGTGGTCGTCTTTCAGCCTTTCTTACCTTGGCCATGTCTCTGAGTATTGCACACCTTGTGCTTTTGGGCACTCCAGTGATGTTGCAGCTCTGAAATATGGCCAAACTGGTGGCAAGTGGCATCTTGGCAGCTGCATGCTTGACTTTTCTCAGTTCATGGGCAGTTATTTTGAGCATTGGTTTTTCCACACGCTTCTTGCGACCCTGTTGACTATTTTGAATGAAACGCTTGATTGTTCGATGATCACGCTTCAGAAGCTTTGCAATTTTAAGAGTGCTGCATCCCTCTGCAAGATATCTCACTATTTTTGACTTTTCTGAGCCTGTCAAGTCCTTCTTTTGACCCATTTTTCCAAAGGAAAGGAAGTTGCCTAATAATTATGCACACCTGATATAGGGTGTTGATGTCATTAGAACACACCCCTTCTCATTACAGAGATGCACATCACCTAATATGCTTAATTGGTAGTAGGCTTTCGAGCCTATACAGCTTGGAGTAAGACAACATGCATAAAGAGGATGATGTGGTCAAAATACTAATTTGCCTAATAATTCTGCACTCCCTGTAGCTACAATATAAATTATACTTATATTGTAGCTATTTTAGGATTTATATTTATTTTACAGGTAACTTTGTATTTATTTTAACCAGGTACAATAGCTATTAAATAGTTAAGAACTATTTAATAGCTAAAATAGTTAAAATAATTACAAAATCATCTGTAAAATAAATCCTAACCTGTTACAATTAAACCTAACACTACACTATCAATAAATTAATTAAATAAAATACCTACGATTATCTACAATTAAACCTAACACTACACTATCAATAAATTAATTAAACACAATATCTACAAATAAATACAATGAAATAAACTAACTAAAGTACAAAAAATAAAAAAGAACTAAGTTACAAAAAATAAAAAATATTTACAAACATTAAAAAAATATTACAACAATTTTAAACTAATTACACCTACTCTAAGCCCCCTAATAAAATAACAAAGCCCACCAAAATAAAAAAATGCCCTACCCTATTCTAAATTAAAAAAGTTCAAAGCTCTTTTACCTTACCAGCCCTGAACAGGGCCCTTTGCGGGGCATGCCCCAAAGAATTCATTTATTTTGCCTGTAAAAAAAACACATACAATACCCCCCCCCAACATTACAACCCACCACCCACATACCCCTAATATAACCCAAACCCCCATTAAATAAACCTAACACTAAGCCCCTGAAGATCTTCCTACCTTATCTTCACCATACCAGGTTCACCGATCCGTCCTTGGAAGTCTTGATCCAAGCCTCGGAAGTGTTGATCCAAGCCCAAGCGGGGGGCTGAAGAGTGACGTCCATCCTCCGGCTGAAGTCTGGATCCAAGCGGCGGCTGAAGAAATCCATCATCGGGCTGAAGTCGGAAGTCCATCATCGGGATGAAGTCTTCTATCAAGCCGCATCTTCAATCTTCTTTCTTCTGGAGCGGAGCCATCTTCTTTCCAACCGACGCGGATCCAACCTCTTCAACCGACGCCTACTCGCCGAATGACGGTTCCTTTAAATGATGTCATCCAAGATGGCGTCCCTCGAATTCCGATTGGCTGATAGGATTCTATCAGCCAATCGGAATTAAGGTGGGAAAATTCTGATTGGCTGATGGAATCAGCCAATCAGAATCAAGTTCAATCCGATTGGCTGATCCAATCAGCCAATCAGATTGAGCTTGCATTCTATTGGCTGTTCCGATCAGCCAATAGAATGCGAGCTCTATCTGATTGGCTGATTGGATCAGCCAATCGGATTGAACTTGATTCTGATTGGCTGATAGAATCCGGAGGATGGACGTCACTCTTCAGCCCCCAGCTTGGGCTTGGATCAACACTTCTGAGGCTTGTATCAAGACTTCCGAGGACGGATCGGTGAACATGGTATGGTGAAGATAAGGTAGGAAGATCTTCAGGGGCTTAGTGTTAGGTTTATTTAAGGGGGGTTTGGGTTAGATTAGGGGTATGTGGGTGGTGGGTTGTAATGTTGGGGGGGGTATTGTATGTGTTTTTTTACAGGCAAAAGAGCTGAATTCTTTGGGGCATGCCCCGCAAAGGACCCTGTTCAGGGCTGGTAAGGTAAAAGAGCTTTGAACTTTTTTTAATTTAGAATAGGGTAGGGCATTTTTTTATTTTGGGGTGCTTTGTTATTTTATTAGGGGGCTTAGAGTAGGTGTAATTAGTTTAAAATTGTTGTAATATTTTTCTAATGTTTGTAAATATTTTTTTATATTTTGTAACTTAGTTCTTTTTTATTTTTTGTACTTTAGTTAGTTTATTTAATTGTAGTTATTTGTAGGTATTGTATTTAAATAATTTATTGATAGTGTTAGGTTTAATTGTAACTTTGGTTAGGATTTATTTTACAGGTAATTTTGTAATTATTTTAACTAGGTAACTATTAAATAGTTATTAACTATTTAATAGCTATTGTACCTCGTTAATATAATTACAAAGTTGCCTATAAAATAAATATTAATCCTAAAATAGCTACAATATAATTATAATTTATATTGTAGCTATATTAGGGTTTATTTTACAGGTAAGTATTTAGCTTTAAATAGGAATAAGATATTTAATAATAGTTAATTTATTTTGTTAGATAAAAATTATATTTAATTTAGGGGGGTGTTAGGGTTAGGGTTAGAATTAGCTTTAGGGGTTAATACATTTATTAGAATAGCGGTGAGCTCCAGTCGGCAGATTAGGGGTTAATGTTTGAAGTTAGGTGTCGGCGATGTTAGGGAGGGCAGATTAGGGATTAATACTATTTATTATAGGGTTATTGAGGCGGGAGTGAGGCGGATTAGGGGTTAATAACTTTATTATAATAGCGGCGCGGTCCAGTCGGCAGATTAGGGGTTAATAAGTGTAGGCAGGTGGAGGCGACGTTGTGGGGGGCAGATTAGGGGTTAATTAATATAATATAGGGGTCGGCGGTGTTAGGGGCAGCAGATTAGGGGTACATAGGGATAATGTAAGTAGCGGCGGTTTACGGAGCGGCAGATTAGGGGTTAAAAAAAATATGCAGGTGTCAGCGATAGCGGGGGCGGCAGATTAGAGGTTAATAAGTGTAAGGTTAGGGGTTTGTAGACTCGAGGTACATGTTAGGGTGTTAGGTGCAGACGTAGGAAGCGTTTCCCCATAGAAAACAATGGGGCTGCGTTAGGAGCTGAACGCGGCTTTTTTGCAGATGTTAGGTTTTTTTTCAGCTCAAACAGCCCCATTGTTTTCTATGGGGGAATCGTGCACGAGCACGTTTTTGAAGCTGGCCGCGTCCGTAAGCACCGCTGGTATTGAGAGTTGCAGTGGCGTTAAATTATGCTCCCTTTTTGGAGCCTAACGCACTGAAAACCCAGCCATTCTGTGAACTCTAAATACCAGCGGTATTTAAAAGGTGCGGCCAGAAAAAAGCACGCGTAGCTAACGCACCCCTTTGGCCGCAAAACTCTAAATCTAGGCGTAAGAGCATTATATGCATTAAAATGACAAATTTATTTTTTTAATCCATTAAAAATCAGTGAGTAGAGAATAGTTCTTTAGGAAATCACAAACTGTGAAATTACAACCTAACATACATCTAATCTGAACTCATTTTTTAAAAAGAAAAAAAAAGTTCACTAAGGAAAATATTTAAAAAAAAGTAAAAATGTGAAATAATCTACAGAGGATAGATATTTAGCTGTTATAGTAAAATATGTTTTTAATGTAAAACTGATGGGATTAGACAGAATGCCTGTGAAGCGTTTCTGAAATAAAACAGAAGATAAAGTTTTGGGGGTTAAATCTTTAAGTTAAGAAGCAGCAGTCCTAAGATCGCTGCTCCTTAACTTGTCCGTCACCTCTGATTGGATACGATCGGGTTGATTGACACCCCCTGCTAGCAGCCGATTGGATGCAAATCTGCAGGAGGCGGCATTGCTCCAGCAGTTCACCAGAACTGCTGGTGCAATGATAAATGCTGACAGCATATGCTGTCAGCATTTATCGATGTGTGGCGGACATGATACGATACAGGGTATCATGTCCGTCCGCCCCTTAATAAATTGACCCCTTAGGCTCCAGCTATGATGCTGCGGACGTAGCTTCAGAGACAGGGCAGGCTGGCAACACTAGTTAAGTAGCCCTTTGGGGATGATTTGCAATGGTAAATGTGAGCAGTGGATGTCACAATTTAGGAACAGGTCGACCTCTTAAAGGGACAGTTTACTCAAAAATTTTCTCCACTTTAATTTGTTCCCAATGATCCACTTTACCTGCTGGAGTGCATTAAATTGTGTACAAGTATTTCCATTACCCTTATATTGGCATTTCAATTAGTTTATTTAGCCTGTGGTATCCCCACCTATTCTAAAAGTTTTTGGCTTCGAGGCCAAGCTGTGTTAACACAGCCAGTAGAAGAAGTTACACTCTCAGTGGGGTATAGAAGAGATAAGGTAATAAAATGTTAATTTTCCATTGTTCTCTCCAAGTATTGATGATTGGTTTACAGACAGATATAAGATAAAGAAGCATGTATATTTACACAATGTGATAAAAAAAATGAGATCTGATTATACCTACAAGCTCAACCCATTTTTTTAGGTTGTGGCTTCAAAACACAAAATCAGCTCATTCATATACACAAATAAACCATAAAAAAACAAATCTCATACATTTTATACTCTGCAGCTGGTAAAAAAAGTAATTGGAAACACATTAAGGGAAAAACATTTTTTTAGTATACTGTCCCTTTAAGCACAGTTTACAAGAGATCCTGCCCACATGCCATGATGTTGGGTGAACAAGTTCCTATTGATAAATTGACCCCTTTAAAACTACATTTATAGATATAAATAACAGTTATATTTTCTTCTTTAGATTTACAAAGGGTTGGATTTTATATTACAACACAAAAGATTGTGAAACACAAACAATATTTATATATAATATTAATATAAACAATAAAATGTCTCTGTTAATACCCTGTCAATTTCACTATGCATAATGATTAAAAGGATACTAAAACCAATTTTCTTTCATGATTCAGATAGAGCATGAAATTTTAAGCAACTTTCTGATTTACTCCTATTATCCAGGGTGCTGAACCAAAAATGGGTCAGCTCTCTTTAGCTTAGATTCCTGCTTTTTCAAATAAAGATAGCAAGAGAACAAGAAAAAATTATAAGAGGAATAGAAAGTTGCTTAAAATTGCATGCTCTATCTGAATCATGAAAGAAAAGATTTGGGTTTAGTATCATAAGAGAATGTTTTTCATTCCTATAAAGCAATTCTGTCTCTGTTTAATGTTCAGTTTATATTAAATGGACTAAGAATGTTCTTTTTTTTTAGCTGATACCCAGGTGATCTGGTTAAATTTATTATCTATTTTTGTTTTAACTTCTATTATCAAACCATGAACAATGAACACCAAAATATGTGCAAAATTTGTATTTTTCTTGAAGATATTGAAATCTCTTGCTTAGTCGTTTAAGAGACAGAAAAGAAATATTGTGTTATTTATTACCCCTCCATGGATGGCTAGTCTTTTCTCTTATTAGAACATTTATCAAAGGGTTTTCTCTTGAGGAAATTCCTATCAATAGTAGCATTGCTTGGCATCTGCTTTCTTTGCTACCAAATGATAAATATTAAATTGCTGGTATACCCTTGCTGATCATACAATCCCATTTCAACAGATACATTGAGTTTTTGATACATGTGGTATATTATACATCATTCTATCTTGGTTAAACTTGGATATTTTGACACCTACTTTTTCTTCATATTCTATGGGTTTTGAATAATATTTGAAAGTGACTAAAATGTAGGTAAGTAAAAATATGAGAACTCAACAGTAGAAAAATATTCAAAAGTGAAACTGAGCTATACAAATAGGGAAATGTGCTTTTTTCTAAAAGTAAACAAATAAAGCAGAACACTGGATGAGATATATTGAATAAGAGGTACTTTAATCCCACTTAGGCTAGTACAGGGGGTGGTAGCTCGGTCAGGAGGGTGGGTTTTACTCTGGGTGTTATAGATGGGTGGAGTAATGCATGTGACTTCAGTTTCAGGACCCATACAGTGAGAAGTTCCTGCCCTCCCTCCCTATTGGATGGCTTACAGTGGTTATTGCAGCAGTGTGGCTGGAGGCTTGCCTAGTTTGGGGATTTGGCTGTAAAGGGTTAATGAATATCTCTGAAGGTATAGCAAGAGATGGCGTTAATTGGTGCATGTCTAATATAAGTTTTGTAGAGGCAGGTTTCTTTATATTACATTTGTTAACTGTTTTAAAGTTGTTGATTTATACTCCAAATGATGGTGTGTGTCTTTATTCATCTAACCATAACAATATTTAAGATTGGATACTAATCTTTCTCACCCTCTGTGTCAGGTTAAATATTGTAGTAGCATGCGTTGTCTGCAGTGTGCTTAGTGGCACAGACTGACACATGTTGCAGTCACATTATGCCAGTAGTAATACAGTAAAGAGTTACATAAAAGAAAGAGGAGAGAGGGGCATATTATTAGATCTATGCAAAGCTTTGCAGAAGTACAATTCAAAGCTTTTTCATTTTTACAGATATTTTGAGTTCTACTATATCCGATGTCGAATAACGAAATATAAACTTTTTGCTATCACTCAAATAAAACAGAAATAGAGCCTTGTTTTTTTTTTATTTACCTGTCAAAACTATATATATTTTTCAAGTAGACAACCCAAGGTATTGCTCTAGGCCAATTTTGGTATATTTCATTCCACTATTTCCCTGCCAAATGCAATCAAATTAAAAAAAAATTGTTATTTTTTTCACAAACTTTTTCTCACTGAAATTATTTACATGCTGCTTGTGCAATCATGGCACAAATGGTTGTAAAAGCATCTCTGGGATCCCCTTTGTTCAGAAATAGTAGACATATATGGCTTTGCCATTGCTTATCGGTAATTAGAAGGCCACTATTTGCAGCTGTGCAACACACTTCTATTATTCCCGCAATCACCATTTAGAACCCACCCGCACCCTAAATCCATTTTCTGTAGTGTAGCTGCCCCATCCCTCCCTGTCCGTTTAAAAAAAAAAATCTGTAGTGTAGGGTCCTCCCACTCCCTCCCCCTCCACTGCTAAACCGTCCACCCACCTCTCTCCGACACCTCCCGCCGGCACCAGCAGATCATTGTTACAGACAGTGACACACAGTGTCACCGTCTGTAACGATCAGGCATCTGCCCTCATATGGAGCCAGAGCATCTTTCGCGCTCCGGCTCCATATGCGGCAGATGCCTGAAGCTTCAGGAACTCTAGCTATCGGCTGTAAATTATATATACGTGGTTCGGTATGATAGCCAAAGTACCGCACAACCTATATATACGTCTGATTGGGTGAAGGGGTTAAAGGAATATGAAACTAAAAAAATTTCTTTCATGATTCAGAAGAGAATACAACTTTCCAATTTACTTTTCATTTATTTATTTTGTTCTCATGTTATCCTTTGTTGAAGAAACAGCAATACACATGGATGAGCCAAGAACATTAGGCATATATGTGCAGCCACCAATCAGCAGCTCCTAAACCTACCAGGAATGCTATTCAACAAAGGATACAATTAAAACGAAATAAAATAGATAATATAAGTACATTGGAATGTCATGTGCATGCTCTCTCTAAATCATACAAGAGAAAATGTGGTTTCATCCCTTTAAACATATTAGGAAGTCATTATCTATACAGAGTTAAAGGGATATGAAACCCAGATTTTTTTTTTTCATGATTTAGACAGAGCATGTGATTTTAAAGGGACAGTCAAGTCCAAAATAAACTATGATTCAAATAGGGCATGTCATTTTAAACAACTTTCCAATTTACTTTTAAAACCAATTTTGCTTTGTCCTCTTTGTATTCTTTGTTGAAAGCTAAACCTTGGATGTTCATATGCTAATTTCTTATAATTTGAAGGCCGCCTCTAATCTGACAGTTTTTCACCACTAGAGGGCATTAGTTTATGTGTTTCATATAGATAACATTGAGCTCATGCACGTGAATTTACAGAGGAGTTAGCATTGATTGGCTAAAATGCCAGTCTGTCAAAAGAACTGAAATAAGGGGGCAGTCTGCAGAGGCTTAGATACAAGATAATCACAGATGTAAAATGTGTATTATGATAACTGTGTTGGTTATGCAAAACTGGGGAGTGGGTAATAAAGGAATTATCTATCTTTTTAAATAACAAAAAATCTGGTGTTGACTGTCCCTTTAAACAATTTTCTAATTAATTCTATTATTAAAGGGACAGTCAACACCAGAATTTTTGTTGTTTTAAAAGATAGATAATGCCTTTATTACCCATTCCCCAGTTTTGCATAACAAACACGGTTATATTAATCTATGTTTTACCTCTGTAATTACCTTGTATCTAAGCCTCTGCAGCCTGCCCCCTTATTTCAGTTCTTTTGACAGACTTGCATTTTAGCCAATCAGTGCTTACTCCTAGGTAAATTCATGTGCATGAGCTCAATGTTATCTATATGAAACACATGAACTAGCACCCTCTAGTGGTGAAAAACTGTCAAAATGGATTAAGATTAGAGGCGGCCTTCAAGGTCTAAGAAATTAGCATATGAAATTCCTAGGTTTAGCTTTCAACTAAGAATGCAAAGAGAACAAAACAAAATTGGTGATAAAAGTACATTGGAAAGTTGTTTAAAATTATATGCCCTATTTGAACCATGAAAGTTTTTTTTTTAACTTGACTGTCCCTTTAATTTATCCTAGTTCACTTGGTATATTTTGTTAAAAAGCAGGGACCTAAGCTTAGGAGCCTGAATATTTCTGGAGCACTACATGGCAGCAGTTTTCAATAATTTTATCCATTTGCAAGAGCAGAGAATTTACAAATGCCCCCTCCCAATGAATCTTTTACCTTAAAACATTATGAAAGTCTGGGGAAATATGACAAGGATACTTTTTTACAATCCTTTATTTATAGGATCTTAAAGGAACAGTCAAGTCCAAATTAAACTTTCATGATTCAGATAGGGCATGTAATTTTAAACAACTTTCCAATTTACTTTTATCATCAAATTTGCCTTTTTCTCTTGGTATTCTTTACTAGAAGCTAAACGTAGGTAGGCCCATAAACTGATTTCTAAGCAGTTGAAGGCTGCCTCTTATCTCAGTGTATTTTGAAAGTTTTTCTCATTTAGGCCGTGCTAGTTCAGGTGTATCATATAGCTAGCATTGTGCTCACTCACATGGAGTTATTTATGAGTTGGCACTGATTGGCTAAAATGCAAGTCTGTCAAAAGAACTGAGATAAGGGGGCAGTCTGTAGAGACTTAGATACAAAGTAATCACAGAGGTAAAAAGTGTATTAATATAAGAGTGTTGGTTTTGCAAAACTTGTGAGTGGATTATAAAATGATTATCTATCATTTTAAACAATAAAAAAAATTCAAATAGACTGTTCCTTTAAGTTACAGCTACATATAACTGGAAGTGATAGAATCTATGTTTTCCTCAATGCTCTAACTTTTTCAATACTGGAGGCTTAAGAGATTTGTGTGCACTTTCTCAACTTTACCACTTGACATATAAAACGGTTTGTAGATAAACAGTGCACAAAAGGCTATTTAAATATCAAGCCACTATTTTTTGCAAAATATAAATAATAAATTGTCATTAATCAGCAAACTCTTACATAATGCATATGTTAATATACTAGGAACAATATCATCATATATCATTCTAATTTGCATGTTCATAATATGCACAATTCAACGTTTTTGCATGTTCATAATATGCACAATTCAACGTTTTAGCCCCTTTGGTTTCCCACAACACAGACAATGATGATATAATCTCTTTGTGCCAGCAATGCATACATATATCAGTATTTTATGTTAAAATATTTTTTATTGAAATAACATCGTTAAACAACATACATGTCTTATACAGTTGATTACATTGTCATCTCATCAGGTATTTGAGCTCAATAGTTTCCATGTTTGACATCTAAAATTCTCTGTTCCTACGTGTGGATTTGCAGTATTCAATAGAATCATAAAATTGGTAGACCATACCTGAGATATTACTTATAAAAGACAATTTCACTTATATGCTATTTTGTAACAATAAAAGTAAATCAAACAAACATAACCATTGGTCATTTGAAATTAAATAATCACATGTCAATACCTTCTATACGATAAAATCAACATAGAGCAGTCCTTTCAGATAAACAATCCTCAAACCCCGCCCCAGCTTCCCAGCTTCCCAAACCTTGCTTACTCTTCCTATCGGTCCTCATATGTGGAGTTGAAATAATTGAATCAAGGTGGCTGCATTATCCAATAGAACCAGACCTTTTGGAAGTTATCCACCGTACCTAAAATTGTCGCTGCCGTTTCATGTAGAGAGTATGTCAGTTTAAGTCTTCCCTCCTGCCATGTCGGTACCCCTTCTTTCCAATATCTGGCAATACCCACCCTTGTAACTGTGCAGAGTATTCTGATAAAGGTATTGATATGCTTATTGAAGTTAGGAAATGGAGCATTCAGTAACCCCTGAGATATGGTCAGCGTTACTTGTTCTTCTAGGAGTGTGCTAATAAATACTGATAGCTTAGTCATATATCAGTATTTTAACTTCCTTGCTGTTACTAACCAATATAGAGCCCCTTAGCCTTCACTAAGATTTAAACAGCTAGCAGCCATCGGTACCTATGGATCACCTTTAATTGCCAGTAATATACAAATACAAAAAAACAAACATAAGTAGTTCAGGCATTTGGTTATGAATAGAAACCCTGAAACAGGTGGAGAGTCTGCATTGGACTGCCAGGTTTCAAGTAATTAAATGGAGAGGTTCCCGTATTACAACTAGCTGTCCAATGAACTGGATGTGCCAAATAGATGCATTCATTTTACATCCACACTGCAGTGTCAGAGACCTACAAGGAGTGACTGGGTCTTCTTGGTGCTCCTCTGCTCATGAACACACCTGCTGGCTCTCAGGAAGTATGGCAGCGAGGTTAGAGGAGGGTCTGCCACATCATGGGTCTGATCTATAGTGACTGACAGAGGGGCTGCAAGGCCAGGGGTCTGAATATATGTGGGTATGAAGTTAACAGAGGGGTGCAGAAGTTTGATCTAAGTTAAGTATGTGGCTAACAGAGGGGCTACCTGGACTGTGATTTTATCAGAAAGGGGCTACAGGAAAGGGTCTTGTTTGATGTGCACATGTGGTTGCAGGGTCAAGGGTATCACCATCAGCCACATGTATGGAAATGACTGAAAGATTGGCTGCAGAGCATTGGTATTATTTAAGGTCTGATATGGATACAGCACTTAATTAAAATTAAAAATTCCAAATATACAGGTAAAAAAATAGTAGAAAAAATGGCAGAAAATTGCCTAAAATTTTAGGCAGATTTATTTATACCGGGATAACATTATTACAGTAAAGAGCAACATGATTTTAGCTCCTCAGGTAGCACTTTAATGATTTGTTGAACATCTAGTGAAAATGATTTGCTTTGTTCAGACTTGGATTTTTTTATTTATTAATGAGCTCAAAATTTGGTTCATGACACAGCATTCCAACTTTCCAATACACTTCTGTTTTCAAACTAGCTTCATTCTATTCATATCCTTTGCTAAAGAAGCAGCAATACACTACTGTGAGCCAAGGACATTATGTGAGCTCATTATAAGCAGCATATATGTGTAGCCACCAACTAGCACTTAGCTCCCAGTAGTGGATTGCTGGTCCTGAGCCTACCTAGCGATGCTTTCAGCAGAGCATACCAAAAGAACAAAGTTAATTAGATAATACTAAATTGGAAATTTGTTCAAAATGGCATATTCTGTCTGAATCAAGAAAGTTTAATTTTGACTTTACAGTCCCTTTAAGTATCAAATTCAAAAAGGATCACAGAACTGTAATATGATTAGGCAACTTTTATACAAAGATTTATGAATTTATATTTCCAGTGAGATGAAGTTAGTAAGGCAAATATACATTAGCAGTTAATGATAACTATGATTACTCATAGCTACACAATATACAATATATCCAGTCAATTTCACAATGTTCTAAAGATTAAGTAAATACAATTATTAAAAAGAGATTGTTTAGGAACAGGTGTAAATTTTATTTGCAAATGTCTCTAAATGATCTAACTTGCACACTGTTCAGATGTCATCTTGACATAATTTGGGACTTCAAATTTATCTCAGATATAATATCATCAACACTGATATGATACAATATTGGCTATTTAACTCAAATGACTGATTTGGTAGACACATTGCCCAGCAAGAATACTCTCCTTTGAGAAAATCATCTGATTTTATAAATGTGGGCCTATAGCATTGACTGTGAAACAGACTATCAAGTTCCTGTTGCAAATAAATTAACTCTACAGAATTAAACATACAGTCAGTGAAAGAAAACGCTATTTTACAGAATGATGTTTCAAATCATAATATCATTTTAAAATGTAAAAAGACCCAGCTTTTGTAAAGAGGGTAATTAACATAAAATATAAAATCAATAACCTCCATGTATAATAAAGTGAAAAGCACCTTATTCAGGTTGTGATGAAGTATCTGGGTTTTAAAAATGTAAAGCCATCAACCCTCTGACCTCAGTAGATGACGGTTTATATTACCTTTTTCAATGCCCTATATAAAGTCATTATAATTATAACTATTAAAGGGACTGTAAACCATTTTTTGTTCCTTCCTTTAATTGGTTAAATTTACTTCACAGGATATGGTTAAATGATCAGGTTGTCATGATATATATAACACGATTTTCCCACACATACACAAATGGATTGCAAATGATGCTTTTTAAAGATTGCTCAGATTCCTTAGAGGCTGAGGCTCAGGTTAGTTATGTTATCAATTATTTTTTTGATTCCTTTAATGAAGAATAGGAAGATGAGCAGCAATAGGCTACTGGAAGATTTATGAACATTTAGTGAGCAAATGACAAAATGCATATATGTGAAACCACCAAATAGCTCCTAATAGCCTGCTCCTGAATCTACCTAGGTATACTCTTCAACAAAGGATACCAAAAGAGCACAGCAAATTTTAAAATAAATTAAATTGGATTTTTTTTTTAAAAATGACATGCTCTGTCTGAATCATGAACATTTAAAGGGACAGTAAAGTCAAACTTTTACTTTCATGATTCAGATAGGGCATGCAATTTTAAACAATTTTCCAATTTACTTTAATCATCAAATTTGCTTTGTTCTCTTGGTATTCTTTCTTAAACTTAGGACAATACTAGTTCATGTGTGTCATATAGATACCATTGTGCTCATCCCGTGGAGTTATTTTAGAGTAAACACTTATTGGCTAAACTGCAAGTCTGTCAAAAGAACTGAAATAAGGGGGCAGTCTGCAGATGCTTAGGTACAAGGTAATCACAGAGGTAAAAAGTATATTAATATAACTGTGTTGGTTATGCAAAACTGGGGAAAGTGTAATAAAGGGATTATCTATCTTTTTAAATAAATACAAAGTTTCTAGTTGACTGTCCCTTTAAGCCACATTATTTTCTTTTACAGAAAAATATTTTGCTTTCTCATCTGTCTTATGAACTACAATGATACCATCTCCGAGTTTATCAAAAGTATAATGTATAATCTAATTTTCCAAATCAGTTTTATAGAAGGCGTCATTACAACTAATGTACTATGAAAATAAACCAGGTTGGGTATAAAGGTACTGTATATTCCTAAGAAAACCTTTATTCAAATGAGAATAGGCAAAAATATTGAAAATAAATCACTGCTATGTATATCGTTCACAGCCAGATGCAGCTCTGCTGGAGTATTCATGGAGCACAGTCTTGAGCAGAATCTTAGGATGTTACAACCTCTTGCTGAAGGTGTCAGATAATACTAAACTGAGAATTACATTATCTATTAATTAGGTATTAAAGGGGCATTAAGAAAAAATAAATTAGTCTTCCATAAATGTATGATTTAGTTAAAAAAAAAAAAATCAATGCAAAATCATTTTTATACTGCCTGTTTTTTGGTATTTAACATCGGCAAATTTAGCTTTTACCCTTGATAGGACTGGAGACATGGAGTACAGGTTGTCATTATTTTGGGACTGTTCCTGTCTTTTGCTTTAACATTTTATTGCACACAGTACATCTGACTGGTCATAACAAAGACCACTAGGCTTTTCAAGCCATAAATCCTTGAACTGCTTTAACATATCAAAACTATGGGAATTCTTGGAATGTTTTTAAAGTATATATATATATATATATATATATATATATATAAAATATGTAAATTATATGTATGTGCTTTAAATTATCTGTAGGGAATTCTAAATTCCTCTTGGAAGCTAAAATCAAGAAACTGCAGGTTTCACTGCAGTCACAGAGAAACTGAATAGTGGCATATAATGCATAAGTCAACAAGTCCATTCTGCCCGCTACCACAATTAACCATAACCACACCGGGTGCCCAATAAACAACACCTGCTCATTTGAGAGTTCATAATAGGACACTTTAAACTCCAGAGTCTAGTACCTTCAATGCAATTTTCGAATGGCAACGTTTGACTAATTACTGTTTATTAAATCTTCCTGATCATGGGGTCGATCCGATAAAAATCGTCGCCCGCAAAAGCCGGCGACGCCAATATTTGCGCTGGTTTGGTATCCTATATACGGCGTAACCTAGAAGTTACGCCCGCATATTTCTGCCGTCGCCCATAGTTTTTTGGGCCATAGGCAGGTATACCAAACCAGCGCAGTTTGGTATCCAATATGCAGCGTAAGGACTTACGTGGCGAAAATGGAGAAAACTTACTCCATTTTCCCCTCGCCACAAAAAGCAGCCGTAAGAAGCCTTACGCTGACTATTGGAGCCCCGTAACTCCCTAAACTAGCTAGAAAATAAACCTAACACCTAACGCATGCGCAATGTCTATCTCCCTGTCACCCGCGATCTGCTAAATAAAACCTAACACCTAACGCATGCGCAATGTCTATCTCCCTGTCACCCGCGATCTGCTAAATAAAACCTAACACCTAACGCATGCGCAATGTCTATCTACCTGTCAACCGCGATCCCCCCCCCCCGAAATCCCTAATAAAGTTATTAACCCCTAAACCGCCGCTCCCGGACCCCGCCGCCATCTACATAAACTAACCCCCTACTGTGAGCCCCTAAAACCGCCGCCATCTACCTTATCTATCCCCTAATCTGACCCCTTACACCGCCGCCACCTATATAAAAATTATTAACCCCTAATCTAATCCCCCTATACCGCCGCCAGCTATATTAATATTATTAACCCCTAATGTAAGCCCCTTACACCGCCGCCATCTCTATTAAAATTATTAACCCCTAATTTAATCTACCTACCCCGCCGCCAGCTATGTTATCTATATTAACCCTAAGTATATTATAGTTAATATAGGTATTACATTATATATATTAACTATATTAACCCTAATTATATTAGGGTTAATATAGTTAATATAGTTACTATAGTATTTATATTAACTATATTAACTCTATCTAACCCTAACACCCCTAACTAAATTTATATTAAATTAATCTAATTCATTTTATAAACTAAAATATTCCTATTTAAATCTAAATACTTGACCTGAACCTGGATTCTAATTAGTACCTAAGGTAAACACATGTTATCCTGATCAGCCTATAGCTTCGCCTGCCTCGAAATCTGACAAGGACAAAGTTATCAAAGAAACATAGAACGGCTGCTGACAACAACATTGGAGAACCCGGGAAGTGGAGAGAATTGAAACAAACTACGCTCTGGGGCTCCAACTGACAAACAGAAAATCTATCCGGGACAACGCACAGGATCACAAGCTTGCTACTAGAGGATCAGTGCTGGGGCTTGACACATCAACAACGCCCGTTCCTTACCTCATATGATTGAGGTCACCCATTGTGAGTAGCCTGTGAAACCATTTGGGATTGTTGTAATTCTATGTCTGCATTGCTGAACGTTCATTTTTGAAGATAGAATACCCTTGCTTATTTAAGACTCGATCAACATATTTGGGAACTATATATTCTCTCTTCACTATCCACCGCAATATTGAAACAACAATTGTTAATATTTAAATTAGACGGGTCATTTCCTATCCAGTGTATATATACATTGTAACTGTGTGCGCTTTTTAGGAATTATTGTTCTATACATTCATGCAATCATTTTTGTTACATTAGGTGTATTGAAACAGTACACTATATATTGTGAGATCAGCGCTGTGAAGTGAACAACTCTTTGTTTTGCTTTATACTAACACGGTCTGTTCACCTGCAAGGGTAGTGTGACCATACTTCTCCGTTCACTCCAGCAGCTTACCTCGTACAGGTGGTAATATATTCTTTGCGCCTCCAGTGTGGCCTACACCTAAGTGTAGCTCACATCACTAAAACCCTTTTCTTCTGAACAAAATCTAAATACTTACCTATAAAATAAACCCTAAGATAGCTACATTATAATTAATAATTACATTGTAGCTATGTTAGGGTTAATATTTATTTTACAGGTAAATTGTTAATTATTTTAACTAGGTATAATAGCTATTAAATAGTTATTAACTATTTAATAGCTACCTAGTTAAAATAATTACCCAATTACCTGTAAAATAAATCCTAACCTAAGTTACAAATACACCTACACTATCAATAAATTAAATAAACTACAAACATCTATCTAAAAATACAATTAAATTAACTAAACTAAATTACAAAAAAAAACAAACACTAAATTACAAAAAATAAAAAAAAAGATTACAAGATTTTTAAGCTAATTACACCTATTCTAAGCCCCCTAATAAAATAATAAAGCCCCCCAAAATAAAAAAAATTCCCTGCCCTATTCTAAATTAAAAAAAATTCAAAGCTCTTTACCTTACCAGCCCTTAAAATGGCCTTTTGTGGGGCATGCCCCAAAGAATTCAGCTCTTTTGCATTTAAAAACATATACAATACCCCCGCCCCATTACAACCCACCACCCACATACCCCTATTCTAAACCCACCCAAACCCCCCTTAAAAAAGCCTAACACTACCCCCCTGAAGATCTCCCTACCTTGTCTTCACCACACCGGGCCGAACTCCTCATCCGATCCGGGCGATGTCTTGCTCCAAGCGGCAAAGAAGAATTCTTCCTCCGGCGATGTCTTCCTCCAAGCGGCAAAGAAGAATTCTTCCTCCGGCGACGTCTTCCTCTAAGCGGCAGCAAAGTCTTCATCCTTCCGGCGGCATCTTCAATCTTCTTTCTGCGCTCCGCCACCGCGGAGCATCCATCCCGGCCGACGACTGAACGACGAATGAGGTACCTTTAAATGACGTCATCCAAGATGGCGTCCGCCAAATTCCGATTGGCTGATAGGATTCTATCAGCCAATCGGAATTAAGTTAGAAAAATCTGATTGGCTGATTGAATCAGCCAATCAGATTCAAGTTCAATCCGATTGGCTGATCCAATCAGCCAATCAGATTAAGCTCGCATTCTATTGGCTGATCGGAACAACCAATAGAATGCAAGCTCAATCTGATTGGCTGATTGGATCAGCCAATCGGATTGAACTTGAATCTGATTGGCTGATTCAATCAGCCAATCAGATTTTTCAAACTTAATTCCGATTGGCTGATAGAATCCTATCAGCCAATCGGAATTCGGCGGACGCCATCTTGGATGACGTCATTTAAAGGTACCTCATTCTTCGTTCAGTCGTCGGCCGGGATGGATGCTCCGCGGTGGCGGAGCGAAGAAAGAAGATTGAAGATGCTGCTGGAAGGATGAAGACTTTGCTGCCGCTTGGAGGAAGACGTCGCCGGAGGAAGAATTCTTCTTTGCCGCTTGGAGGAAGACATCGCCGGAGGAAGAATTCTTCTTTGCCGCTTGGAGCAAGACATCGCCCGGATCGGATGAGGAGTTCGGCCCGGTGTGGTGAAGACAAGGTAGGGAGATCTTCAGGGGGGTAGTGTTAGGCTTTTTTAAGGGGGGTGTTACAGAAGCATTAGTTATTTTGTTGTGAAGAGCTTATTTCCCAGCAGCAATGCCTGAACCAGCAAGCCAGCGCCTAAGAAGGGCTCCAAGAAAACTGTAACAAGTTTCATTTCATAAAGAGTTAACTCTTTTTTTTCAGCTTTTAGAAACTATTGTCTAATCACCTCTGGAGCCAGACTGCTAATTGATAAGATGAACTTGTAAACTTGTTATCTTAAGTACTGTAATCCTATTGTGGCCTGTCAAAGGACAGTGCTCTCTATCTAAATGTGTGATGGGGGATTTTGTGCTTCCCCCCCTCTCCCCCTGGGAGTGCCCTGTGTGCATGTAACCTTAATAAAAAGCAGGCTGGGCATCCCAGTCCTGAGTTCTTGTTTGACCCTCAATCGCAGCGTTGACTCGTTTTTGTGGGCAGAAGGGTATCCTAGCTGTACTGCAGCTAAGGGAGATTATTCTATATTTGCGAGACTCATATAGAATACTATGGAAAGCAGCTTCTCCCCTCTTTAGCAATAGGGATCCAGGCTACTAAGCGGTCCATCTCTCAGCGAGACTAAGGGTAACCGTAACATTTGGCGGCAGCGGCGGGATTTTCCTGGATTTCCTAGGAGAGGTACAGAATGGATGGAGAGCGCTTACGAAAAATTGAAGCGTACAACCCTAAAGGATTTACTTGAAAGCAGAGGGGGGTACACCAGCAACCGGCCGAGGAGAGAGCTGATCGCAGAATTGACCGAACTGGATCAGAGCTTCACAATGGCGGAAACACCGACCACGATTAGTGACGAAAAAACCAGGATTGTTCGGGAAAGGCTCTCATTATACGGGCCGAACCCCTCCATGGAATTGGTACAGCAGTTGATGGCGGAGGCGGACGAGGATATACGAGAGACTCGAGCCCACGAACTCAACCTAGCGAACGCACACCGCAATGCTGAAGTCCCGCAGGTAATCATCCCTGTCGAAAATGCTGGGAGGCCCAAGATACCCTATGCGGCATTTCGACCCTTCCTAGAGAGCGAGACAGGGATTGATGAATATTTGGCGGACTTCGAAAGGCAATGTGCCCTGCACCAGATTCCCAACAGAGAGTGGCCCACGATATTGTCTGGGAAACTATCCGGGCGAGCCCTGGAAGCCTTTCGTACTCTGGGTGCTGAGGAAGTGACACAGTATGAGCTAGTTAAGGAGACACTGTTGCGACGGTACGCTGTAACTCCGGACACGTATCGCCGACAGTTTCGGGGCACGGAAAAGAAGCCTAACGATACCCATATGGAATGGGCGCACCGAATGCGGAGAGCGGCAAATCACTGGCTGAGCGGAAGTAAAGCGGTGACTGGGGAGGAAATTTTACAATTGTTTCTCTTAGAACATTTTTATAATGGCATGGAACAGCAAGGGAAGGAATGGCTGCGAGACAGGCGGCCTTCTACCTTAGAAGAAGCAGCCAAATTGGCCGATGAACATTATGACTCCCGTCTTCACGAACCCATGAACTACCGAGCTCCAGCACGGGTCGAACCCAGAGAGGTTTACCGTGCACCCCCTCGTGCTGAATTCCGAGCCCCGGTGCCCACAGGGCCCGTCCGACACTCAGGACCACCCAATAACAGCTCTGAGCGTCCCAGACCGACTTGCCACCGATGCAAGCAACCAGGGCATTTCATGGCTAGCTGCCCCCTTAATACGCACCAGACACCCAGGAATTACAATTACCCCTCTGGGTCCTATCGTCCGGCCCGGGCCCTCTGTGTTAACCAAGAGGCCCCTATGGAGGGATATGTGGGGCCGCTTCACGAGGCAGACCCTGTATATGCTGCCTCAGATAACCGCCAGCACCATCGGCAGAGGGTATGGCTCGAGGGGCGATCTACCGAGGGATTGCGAGACACAGGGGCTACTATCACGCTGGTACAGAGTCATTTGGTGCCAGAGCACAAGCGATCCGGACAGACTGTGGCCGTTAGAGTGGCGGGGGGGGATGTGTACAAAATTCCAACAGCTAAAGTGCATCTTGATTGGGGAGCGGGAAAGGGGGCTGTGAACGTGGGCCTAATGGATAATTTACCTGCCGAAGTACTACTGGGCAACGATTTGGGCCCCATGACTTCTGCCTATGCTCCAGTATGCAACAACGAGGCGGACCCAGTGACTACACGGGCCCAAGCCCGGACGGAGCGAGAGCTCTCACCAGTGCGGGAGACACAGGTAAGACCTACCCCGACCTTGCCTGACAGGTTAGGCCCCATACCCTGGGACACCCCAGATGCCTTCGAGGCAGAGTCTAAGACTGACCCGACCTTACAAAAGTACCGGGAACGAGCAGAGACCGGAGGGGGCGGGGCAGATAACGAAACATTCTTATGGGAAAAAGGGAAACTATACCGCTGGACAGAGAAAAGGGGACAGCGTAGGCGACAGCTGGTAGTGCCCCACAAATACCGTCAAGAAATCCTCAAAATAGGCCACGACATCCCCTTAGCAGGCCACCTAGCCGTTACCCGTACCCTACACCGCATTACTCACACGTTCTTTTGGCCAGGGGTGCACGCTGACGTTAGAACTTACTGTAACACCTGCGATGTGTGTCAACGAGTAGGAAGGCGAGGCGATCACCCTAAAGCCCAGCTAGTAAATATGCCCATTGTAGAGGAACCCTTCAGCCGGGTTGCTATTGACCTAGTGGGACCACTGGCTACCCCTAGTCCCTCCGGTAAGCGATACATTCTTACCGTAGTGGA
Organism: Bombina bombina; assembly: GCF_027579735.1. Taxonomy (NCBI): domain Eukaryota; kingdom Metazoa; phylum Chordata; class Amphibia; order Anura; family Bombinatoridae; genus Bombina; species Bombina bombina. The sequence continues at coordinate 469,200,894 of NC_069502.1, read as the reverse complement.
CTACGCTACCAGGTACCCAGAGGCTGTCGCCCTATCCAACATACAAGCGGATACGGTAGCGAATGCACTAGTACAGGTGTTCTCCCGGGTAGGATTTCCAAAAGAAATCCTATCCGACCGAGGCACCCAATTTACGGCTGAATTGACCCAACAACTCTGGCAGGTTTGCAAAATTAAGTCCCTCCTAAGCTCCCCATACCACCCCCAGACGAACGGGCTGTGTGAGAGGTTCAATGGGACCCTCAAGCAAATGCTCAAGACGTTCACTCAGGAATACCGAGACTGGGAACGCTTCCTGCCGCACCTCCTATTTGCTTATCGGGAGGTGCCCCAGGAAACGACAGGGTTCTCTCCCTTCGAGTTGCTCTACGGAAGAAAGGTACGGGGACCCCTAAACCTGATCCGGGAGCACTGGGAGGGAGAGATGGAGGCTGACGGTGTCCCAATTGTGCCATACGTGCTGGAACTCAGGGACCGAATGGAGCAATTAGCCAAATCCGTGCGGGCTAATCTCCAGTTGGCCCAGAGAAGACAGAAAGTATGGTACGATCGGGGGGCCCGAAAGAGAATCTTCACCATAGGACAAAAGGTGTTAGTACTTAAGCCGGTGAAGACAGACAAATTGCAGGCGTCCTGGCAGGGTCCCTACCAGATCGTAGAGAAAAGGGGAGACACCACTTATGTGATAGCTAGCTGCCACGACAACAATCTTAGAAAGACATTCCATGTAAACATGCTCAAGGAATATTTTGAGCGACCAGAGAACGTGACGGCCGTATGTTGTTCCCCTCAGGAAGACCCCGACAGTTTACCCATTCCAGACCTATTAGAAAAGAGCCTCCCCACAGGTATAGTGGCGCAGGTTCAGATAGGGGACCGACTTAGCCCCACTGAAAGGGAGCAGCTCAACCAACTCCTCCAGTCCAAACACCTCACCTTCTCCCCGAAGCCAGGGTACACTACTTTAACCACCCACCAGGTAGATACTCCGGGACAAGCTCCCTTGCGCCAGGCTCCGTACCGAATCCCAGAAGCAGTTAGGACAGGAATGAAGAAGGAGATCGATGAGATGCTCCAGCTCAGGGTAATTGAGCCCTCCGATAGTCCCTGGGCCTCCCCAGTTGTCTTGGTGCCCAAGAAAGATGGGACCACCCGGTTCTGCGTAGACTATCGGAGGCTCAATGAAAATACCGTGACGGACGCTTACCCTATGCCCAGGGTAGACGAGCTACTCGATCGTATAGCCAGGGGAAATTACCTGACCACTATTGACCTCTGCAAAGGTTACTGGCAGATTCCCCTGGCCCCGGAGGCTATCCCCAAGTCGGCATTCGTCACCCCATTCGGCTTATATCAGTTTAGGGTAATGCCGTTTGGGATGAAGAATGCCCCAGCTACATTCCAGCGCTTGGTGGATAGGCTCCTGGATGGCTTCCAGAGTTTTGCTTGCGCCTACCTGGACGACATAGCGATCCACAGTGAGTCCTGGGAGGACCACTTAGCTCATGTGGGAATGGTTCTGGATCAGATCCGGGCTGCTGGCCTGACTCTGAAGCCAGAAAAATGCCACTTTGGGATGGCCGAGGTACAGTACCTGGGTCACCGGGTGGGGTGTGGAAAGCAGCGACCAGAGCCGGCCAAAATAGAAGCTGTCGCCAATTGGCCCACCCCCATCACTAAGACTCAGGTCCTAGCCTTCCTGGGCACGGCAGGGTACTATAGACGGTTCGTACCAGACTACAGCACACTTGCCAAACCCCTGACTGACTTGACCAAGAAGAACTTACCTCGACAGGTCCTGTGGTCTCCCCACTGTGAAACGGCTTTCCAGGCTCTCAAAAATGCTCTAATTAACGCTCCTGTCTTGGCGGCCCCAGCCCTTAACAAACGTTTTATCGTCCATACAGATGCTTCCATGTTCGGGCTGGGAGCCGTCCTCAGCCAAGTAGGCGAAGATGGAGGGGAGCATCCAGTTGCCTACATCAGCCGGAAGCTCCTGCCCCGCGAAGTCAGCTATGCAGCGGTCGAAAAGGAGTGTTTGGCTTTGGTGTGGGCATTAAAGAAATTGACTCCCTATTTATATGGTCAGGAGTTCACTCTGGTCACCGACCATAACCCGTTGGTGTGGCTGAACCGGGTCTCTGGAGATAACGGCAGGCTATTACGTTGGAGCTTATCGTTGCAAACCTTCAATTTCACCATTACTTACAGACCTGGGAAACAGAATGGCAACGCCGACGGGTTGTCCAGACAAACCGACCTCAGCCCCGCATAACCAGTGGTCTGGACAGCCTTAGTCTGCCCCGAAAAGGGGTCAGACCGTGTCTGCCAGAGTGTTCCACAGAAAGGGAGCAATGTTACAGAAGCATTAGTTATTTTGTTGTGAAGAGCTTATTTCCCAGCAGCAATGCCTGAACCAGCAAGCCAGCGCCTAAGAAGGGCTCCAAGAAAACTGTAACAAGTTTCATTTCATAAAGAGTTAACTCTTTTTTTTCAGCTTTTAGAAACTATTGTCTAATCACCTCTGGAGCCAGACTGCTAATTGATAAGATGAACTTGTAAACTTGTTATCTTAAGTACTGTAATCCTATTGTGGCCTGTCAAAGGACAGTGCTCTCTATCTAAATGTGTGATGGGGGATTTTGTGCTTCCCCCCCTCTCCCCCTGGGAGTGCCCTGTGTGCATGTAACCTTAATAAAAAGCAGGCTGGGCATCCCAGTCCTGAGTTCTTGTTTGACCCTCAATCGCAGCGTTGACTCGTTTTTGTGGGCAGAAGGGTATCCTAGCTGTACTGCAGCTAAGGGAGATTATTCTATATTTGCGAGACTCATATAGAATACTATGGAAAGCAGCTTCTCCCCTCTTTAGCAATAGGGATCCAGGCTACTAAGCGGTCCATCTCTCAGCGAGACTAAGGGTAACCGTAACAGGGGGTTTGGGTGGGTTTAGAATAGGGGTATGTGGGTGGTGGGTTGTAATGGGGGGGGTATTGTATATGTTTTTAAATGCAAAAGAGCTGAATTCTTTGGGGCATGCCCCACAAAAGGCCCTTTTAAGGGCTGGTAAGGTAAAGAGCTTTGAAATTTTTTTAATTTAGAATAGGGCAGGTAATTTTTTTTATTTTGGGGGGCTTTATTATTTTATTAGGGGGCTTAGAATAGGTGTAATTAGCTTAAAAAATCTTGTAATCTTTTTTTTATTTTTTGTTATTTAGTGTTTTTTTTTTTTGTAATTTAGTTTAGTTAATTTAATTGTATTTTTAGATAGATGTTTGTAGTTTATTTAATTTATTGATAGTGTAGGTGTATTTGTAACTTAGGTTAGGATTTATTTTACAGGTAATTGGGTAATTATTTTAACTAGGTAGATATTAAATAGTTAATAACTATTTAATAGCTATTATACCTAGTTAAAATAATTAACAATTTACCTGTAAAATAAATATTAACCCTAACATAGCTACAATGTAATTATTAATTATATTGTAGCTATCTTAGGGTTTATTTTATAGGTAAGTATTTAGATTTAAATAGGAATATTTTAGTTTATAAATGAATTAGATTAATTTAATATAAATTTAGTTAGGGGTGTTAGGGTTAGATAGAGTTAATATAGTTAATATAAATACTATAGTAACTATATTAACTATATTAACCCTAATATAATTAGGGTTAATATAGTTAATATATATAATGTAATACCTATATTAACTATAATATACTTAGGGTTAATATAGATAACATAGCTGGCGGCGGGGTAGGTAGATTAAATTAGGGGTTAATCATTTTAATAGAGATGGCGGCGGTGTAAGGGGCTTACATTAGGGGTTAATAATATTAATATAGCTGGCGGCGGTATAGGGGGATTAGATTAGGGGTTAATAATTTTAATATAGGTGGCGGCGGTGTAAGGGGCTTACATTAGGGGTTAATAATTTTAATATAGATGGCGGCGGTGTAAGGGGCTTACATTAGGGGTTAATAATTTTAATATAGATGGCGGCGGTGTAAGGGGCTTACATTAGGGGTTAATAATTTTAATATAGATGGCGGCGGTGTAAGGGGCTTACATTAGGGGTTAATAATTTTAATATAGATGGCGGCGGTGTAAGGGGCTCACTTTAGGGGGTTATAGATTTAATATAGCTGGCGGGGGGGTACGGGAGCGGCGGTTTAGGGGTTAGTAACTTTTTTTATTGTTAGGCTAGTGAGAGGGGATAGCGGATAGAGGGTTAGACGTGTCGGGCTATGTTTAGGAGGCGTGTTAGACAGTGCGGGTGATTTAGACTTTAGTCAGGTTTTGTAGGCGCCGGCAGTTTCTAACGTGGCGCAAGTCACTGGCGACTGTACTTACGCAGATTTCTGGACATCGCTGGTTTGTGAGACTTGCGCCACTTTAGCAAGTGACGGCGCCGCATATTGGATGGCTCGAGTTGCGAGCTGAAACTGCGGGCGACGCGGGTTCCCTCGCTTGCGCCGCAAACTGCGATCTATATCGGATCGCGCCCCATGTCTATAGTGCAATAATGCAGCTTGACACAAATCAATGCTCATATCTTAACTCTGTTTTGTATATTCAGGAAAGGTGAATGATCTATTCTATACAGTTATCCATGATCTATTCTATACAGTTATTCCAAAATTAGTTATTAGGCATAAGCACTTATTTAGCATAAAATGAGTTGATTCAGTAAATAGAATTCTAACAGAGATACTATAGGCAAAAACTGTAAGAAAATTCAAAACTGCAGCAGACACACATAAGTCTATTTTTAGAATGAATTAAGTCTTCAGGTCAGCAGAAGAACGTTACGACAGCAGCTTAAACTTAAATAAAGTTAAAGTAGTTGTTGGTACTACTGCTGCAAGCCTGCAGTAGCAAAAACATTTTTTATTTTTTAGTTTTCTTTGTTTGCTTGTTTTTTGTTTATAGGATTAGGATTGGCCAAGAACAATAGTGAAGCTTACATACTTATTGGATGTGCATTCATTCATTCTTTTTTTTTTTTTTCAACAGAGAACTTTTTTTGTTTAATGTTTTCAGTTAAATGCAATAAATATTGACAAAATTGTCATGTTGTTTTTAAATTTGTCCAAAAATAAATATAGCTGTCTATTAACCCATTAACTGCTGAGCCATGTCCACCCTTGTGCTGAGCTTTTCTGCAGTTTTTAGGTGCTGCTCACATTTAAGCCCTACCATAGGCCATTTTGTTTTCAAGAAACACACACACACACACACACATATATATATATATATATATATATATATATATATATATATATATATATATACATATATATATATATATATATTTAGATTGTAAGTTCCCACGGGAACAGGGCTCCCAATTCCTCCTGTATTTGTTTGTTAAATTTTGTCTGGTGTCTCATATTGTACTGTTCTTTTATCTTTGTTACATATGAACAGGGCTGCGGAATCTGTTGGCGCTTTATAAATAAAGAATAATAATAATAATAGCAGACTCTAACTATACCATTGTTTTATTTACAGTGGATATAAAAAGTCTACACACCCCTGTTAAAATGTCAGGGTATATATCATGACATGTGAGAACTCTACAAGAAACGGTGTTAAAATAATGTATATTGTTAACAAGGTTGTAAACAATAGTAGCATACAATCACATATAGTGAAAGGAATCCAGCTGGAAATGGTCCGAGAAAGTAAAATTGAACTTTATTAGTTTACAGGTAAAAACATTTACATATATCACAGCCACTGAACCAGCCCGATTACAATCACCCATATATGGATATGGGTGACTTGTAATTGGGCTGGTTCACTGGCTGTGAAATGTGTAAATGTTTTTTGCTGCATAACTAATAAAAGTTAAATTTTACTTTCTCGGACCATTGCCAGCTGGATTCCCTTCACTATCTATGATTGTATGCTAAGATTTTCTCCTTTCTTATAAGCGGTATATCTGGGGCAATATCCGCTTCCAGCTGAAGTTCAAACACTCACACTGAACCAACCGTTACAGTGGAAAAGAAAAAAGTTGATGCTGACAAGGTAGAGACAGCTGCTGCAGTAGAGCGACACACCTATGGTAACCATACAAATGAATCTAATATGGTGAGTGAGCATTTTCATTTTTACATACTTACCAAATGTTGCCAAAGCTCACACTTAAAGGAACAGTAATATATCATCACTTTATAGCTACAAGTGACAGCAACTACAAGAGAGTAATAAACTGGACTGTTCTTCAGTTGTATACGTTAACACATATCCTATATCTGCAAAAGATACACTGATGACTGCAAATTAAAGACTCTCTATTAATTCAAACTTGGGCAGTCTGTATCTCACTAACCTTTACATCCTTCACACTACTGAAATAGGATTCTAAAGGGTTAGCTTATCAGACGCTGCTTGTCTATATAAATGTAAACAATAGTATGTGCCTACGTCTGAAACTTTATGCCTCCAGGACACAAACAGTATAAAGAACAGGCGATTGTCTTTCAAATGGTGAGAAATATTGACAAACTAAGTATAAAGATTTGGAGCTTGATGCCTCTTGTTCCGGCAGCGGTTTTCTAAAGACCGCTGCTCCATAACCAGTCCACCTGCTCTGAGGCGGTGGACCGAAATCAACCCGATTGAATACGATCAGGTTGATTGACACTCCCTGCTAGTGGCCGATTGGCCGTGAATCTGCAGGGGGTGGCATTGCACAAGCAGTTCTGGTGAACTGCTGGTGCAATGAAAGATGCCGACAGCGGACATGATTCGCTACATTGTATCATGTCCGCTCGCACTTTGATAAATATGCCCCTTAGTGTCTATAAAACAATGGGAGCTGCCATGTTGTAACTTAGGTTACAGTACCTTCTCTGCTGTGGTCAATTAGGGAGAGTTATATATAGGTCACTAGAGTGTGGAATATAAGTGTTCTGCACTTCCATTTCTAACAGGTACTAAAAAGCTCACAATTCAGAATGAAATTACAAGAAAAAGGGACATAATAAATAATGAAAGTATATTGCAAAAAAAATTCACACACACACACACACACACACACACACACACACACATATATATATATATATATATATATATATACAATTTATCATTTTATATTGTTACAGTTGGGAAATTGCTTATGTTATAGTTCTATTTCTATTTTCTATGTATATATTGTATGTATGTATGAACATATTTATGTATTGGTATATAATATTCTAGTCATATTAACTAGACATGAGAAATATAGAAACCTTCTATTTACTGTGCCCTGTTTCAAGAACAAAAGCCATAAAGCCTTTTGTTTACCATGCTCTGTTTACCTCAAAGAAAATCAGGAGATGGTAAATAAGGGTTATTATTTCCCCAGGCTTCCTCCCATTCAATAGAGTCACCAAATGTTTACATGTAAATAGGAGTCTTTCATGTGGCTGTTGGGGTGTGGAGGTGGTAAATACCAGGTTATCATGAACAAAAGAACATCTGACCTTGCAATCAGAACAGTTGTCCAAACCATGTGATTTATAGATATTTACCCCCTACAATAGCCCCTATATACATGTAAACAGTTAAAACCAATGGCATTTGTTGTTCCAAATATGGTTAGAGAGGGAAAATTGAACCAATTAGATCAAAGTTAATATTAACAGATGGAACATGGTTTAAATATATAGAAGGAGATTTAGTATGGGAGAAAGAGAGGAAGGAGAGGAGAGAGAAGAAAGGGGAGGATGAGGACCGGAAGCTAGCAGAAACATCCAGACTGTCCCAGATATCCCTATTAGAACATCTAAATAAGGTACCTGTATGTTTGTATAAATGTATATTTGTCTTGTAAGTAAATGTAATTGTTATTGTAGTTAGGCCTAAAGCGTTGAATATTGTGTAATTTCATGTTTTTAGCCGATCTAATAAATAATTGTGTATTTTGAAACTAACAGTAATTTTAAGAGTCTTATTACATTGGGTTATTTATCATTTTCTCATCTATATGTGTATTTATGCAATATTTTAGGCTAGAACCTAGTCAATTCTGCCTATTAATCTAATATAGAAATATCTAATCCCATAGCTACAATTTGTATATTGTAAACCCATTTTTAGCTAAATAATAAGCCAGATTTCATATAGTTATGTCTTGCATGGTCAAGAAGTATAAGTATATATTTCTGGATTAATTAGAATTTAATTGTTAATTCCTCAATGAGCCATAAAAGCTGTGTAAATAAACAGATATATTTTATGGACATAGCTAAATTGTCACTCTGAGATTAAATCAAATAATATTGCATAGATTTTGCTTTATATTAAATTGCAGTTAGTATCTCTGAATGGCCTAAAAACAATTCCTGCACTTTTTCCCAATAAATGCACTTATCTCTAAATGTTTAGACGTTATACTGTAAAAGTACAGTTCTTTATGAACTATTAGCACAAATATAGATATTAAATATAATATATCTTTATTTTCCTTAGGATAGTTCTTTCTTTTTATATGCATTTTTATTGAACTCACTGAATAGGGAGAAAAATTATGTGCAATCAAGACATAATACCATATAATCACGTCTAAGAAGTTCTTTTTGAGTGTTTACAAGTTTGAAGCATATTATTTAATCTTCTTTCTTAACTTGAATCAAAATGTATATGTTTCAATTATTCATGAAGAGATTACTACATAGCACTGCAATGTGTTAAATAATAAATACTTATTTTAAGTTTGAGAATATTGGAACAACCATGTAATTTCACAAAAATCTATTGAGCAATGTTAAGACTAAAAGCAAAAATACACAAAACTGAAAATTATGTTTTTTAGCTATGACTATCCTTAACTGTTGTATCCATAGTTTTCTAAATAAATAATTTGTGTTTTTTTGCATTCAAATATAGTAACTTATCAATACTTAAACCATACATTTTTACATTATATATATATATATATATATATATATATATATATATATATATATATATATATACAGGGAGTGCAGAATTATTAGGCAAATGAGTATTTTGACCACATCATCCTCTTTATGCATGTTGTCTTACTCCAAGCTGTATAGGCTCGAAAGCCTACTATCAATTAAGCATATTAGGTGATGTGCATCTCTGTAATGAGAAGGGGTGCGGTCTAATGACATCAACACCCTATATCAGGTGTGCATAATTATTAGGCAACTTCCTTTCCTTTGGCAAAATGGGTCAAAAGAAGGACTTGACAGGCTCAGAAAAGTCAAAAATAGTGAGATATCTTGCAGAGGGATGCAGCACTCTTAAAATTGCAAAGCTTCTGAAGCGTGATCATCGAACAATCAAGCGTTTCATTCAAAATAGTCAACAGGGTCACAAGAAGCGTGTGGAAAAACCAAGGCGCAAAATAACTGCCCATGAACTGAGAAAAGTCAAGCGTGCAGCTGCCAAGATGCCACTTGCCACCAGTTTGGCCATATTTCAGAGCTGCAACATCACTGGAGTGCCCAAAAGCACAAGGTGTGCAATACTCAGAGACATGGCCAAGGTAAGAAAGGCTGAAAGACGACCACCACTGAACAAGACACACAAGCTGAAACGTCAAGACTGGGCCAAGAAATATCTCAAGACTGATTTTTCTAAGGTTTTATGGACTGATGAAATGAGAGTGAGTCTTGATGGGCCAGATGGATGGGCCCGTGGCTGGATTGGTAAAGGGCAGAGAGCTCCAGTACGACTCAGACGCCAGAAAGGTGGAGGTGGAGTACTGGTTTGGGCTGGTATCATCAAAGATGAGCTTGTGGGGCCTTTTCGGGTTGAGGATGGAGTCAAGCTCAACTCCCAGTCCTACTGCCAGTTTCTGGAAGACACCTTCTTCAAGCAGTGGTACAGGAAGAAGTCTGCATCCTTCAAGAAAAACATGATTTTCATGCTGGACAATGCTCCATCACACGCGTCCAAGTACAGCGTGGCTGGCAAGAAAGGGTATAAAAGAAGAAAATCTAATGACATGGCCTCCTTGTTCACCTGATCTGAACCCCATTGAGAACCTGTGGTCCATCATCAAATGTGAGATTTACAAGGAGGGAAAACAGTACACCTCTCTGAACAGTGTCTGGGAGGCTGTGGTTGCTGCTGCACGCAATGTTGATGGTGAACAGATCAAAACACTGACAGAATCCATGGATGGCAGGCTTTTGAGTGTCCTTGCAAAGAAAGGTGGCTATATTGGTCACTGATTTGTTTTTGTTTTGTTTTTGAATGTCAGAAATGTATATTTGTGAATGTTGAGATGTTATATTGGTTTCACTGGCAAAAATAAATAATTGAAATGGGTATATATTTGTTTTTTGTTAAGTTGCCTAATAATTATGCACAGTAATAGTCACCTGCACACACAGATATCCCCCTAAAATAGCTATAACTAAAAACAAACTAAAAACTACTTCCAAAACTATTCAGCTTTGATATTAATGAGTTTTTTGGGTTCATTGAGAACATGGTTGTTGTTCAATAAAAAATTAATCCTCAAAAATACAACTTGCCTAATAATTCTGCACTCCCTGTATATATAATTATTATGTAAAAAATATATCTATACAGAAAGAGAAGCTCTCCGCAAGGAATGAACAACAGCTCAGTCGCATTTCTATTGAGAGTTACCACTTGGGACCAGCCTCTTGTAGCACAATTGTGCTTTTCACAAGGGAGAATTTTTCGGAAGTATATCAGTCTGATACCACCTAACATGGTCAGTCCAGCCCCGAAATACCAGGCAACCCTCATTTGAACAAAGAACATGGCAACCCCAGAAAATAATTTCTGCCTTCTTTGGACCTTGTCAGTGAGGTTTAGCCATATTCTTCTAGGCACATTGGACAAGCAGTCAATATCTATACCTACATACATTTAAAATATGAAGAACATTTGAATGTAAAATATTTACTGTACAAACACGGTAAAAACATGATACAATATTAAAATTGATTAAAAATGTTTTTTAAAGGTAATTGAGTGGAAAGGGCTACAAGTGCATATACAGACATGTCCAAAAGTACTGGTACCCTTGCATTTTAAAGTATTGGTACCCTTGCATTTTAAGAGAGAAACACAAAGAAAACTTTACTGGAGTTTGCCAAAATGCATATTGACAAGCCACAGTCTTTTTGGGAAAATGTCCTTTGTACAGATGAAACAAAAGTAAAACCTTTTGGCAAATCACAACAACTCCAAGTTTATGGAAGGAAAAAAAAGAAACATGGAGGACATTCAGTGAAGTTTAGGGGTTGCTTTGCTGCCTTTGTCACTAGGTGCCTAGAATCGGTGCAGGATACAATGAAATCAGGAGACTATCAAGGCATTGTGGAGTGAAACATACTGCCCAGTTTCAGAAAGCTGTGTCTCAGTCGCAGTTCATGTGTCATTCAGCAAGATAATGACCTGAATCATACCTCAAAAAGCACCCAAGAATAAATGAGAAGAAAACATTGGACAGTTCCAAAGTTAGATTGGACAGTTCCGAAGTTGCCTTCATGAGCCCAGATCTGAATCCCATTGAACTGATCTGAGGAAAGAACTGAGACTCACATGTGGGAAAAGACACCCATCAAACCCTAGAAAACTGTAGCAGTTTGCTCAAGAAGAGTGGACCAAAGTCCCAGTCAAAAAGTGTTGGAAGCACTTGATAGCAGTTATTGGGGTCTATCTATCAAGCTCCGAACGGAGCTTGACGGCCCGTGTTTCTGACAAGTCTTCAAACTCACCAGAAACACAAGTTATGGAGCAGCGGTCTAAAGACCGCTGCTCCATAACCATGTCCGCCTGCTCTGATGAGGCGGACAGTAATCGCCGGAATTCAACCCGATCAAGTACGATCGGGTTGATTGACACCTCCCTGCTGGTGGCCCATTGGCCGCGGGTCACCAGGGGGTGGCGTTGCATCAGCAGCTCTTGTGAGCTGCTGGTGCAATGCTGAATATGCATATGTCTTGCGGACCTGATCAGCACTGTTGGTTTAGGTCCGCAAGACATTTGTTAAATAGGCCTCAATGTCTCCAATGGCTGTGCTACGAAATATTAGGTTGAGTACCAATATTTTGTCTGTTCCACTCTAATTTGTTTTACTGTTTAAAGTAATATGCAAAGTCATAAATCAAAAGTGATGTTTCTGTTCTATTGCATTTGAAATTAAAAAATTGTGGATACCAAATACTTTTGTCAAATTTTACTTAGTACAGAGAAAATTGTGTGTTTTCCTACAAAAAGTGGAAGGATAGCAATATTTTTGACACATCTGTATATGTGTATGTATATACATGTATTTATTTATATATATATATTATATATATTATATATATATATATATATATATATATATACACACACACACAGTATATATGAAGATATATATATACAGTATGTATGTACAGTATGTAGCAAACTTTACTTCCATATTTTAATATATGCACAACCTACCTCAGTTGTGATATTGCTTTTTGTGACTTGCGCTAACAATAGTGTGCCACTTGTAATCTAGCCCATTAATTGTACATTCTTGTTTTCCAGGGTTAAAGGAGTACAGAATATGAAGTTAGATGCAAAAGACAGGAGTGTGCAGCATTTAGTTAGAAGTGTGTCAGTTGTAATGAAGATTATTTTTATTTAACAAACTAAATTTAACTTTATCTTTAACTTAAAGGGATATTGAAATAATGAATTAAGTTTAATGCATTACTTCCAAAGCACATTGCAGGTGTAATTTAAAACTATATAGATGTTTTTTTCATTTAATACAAAACATAGCTAGTTCTGGTATACAGCATGTGAATATCACTTCCGTCTCTGCACCCTCCACCCCATGGGGGAAGAACACAGAAGGTTACTTAAAAAGACAGTGTACTTTAAAATTGGTTTCAGCTTAAAGGGAAATTAAACACTTTGAGATGGTAATATAAAATGATAAATTGTATATAATAAAACAACTCTGCAATATACTTTCATTATTTATTATTTATTTTGTCCTCTTTGCCTGTAATTCCATTCTGAAATTGTGAGCATTTCAGTTCCTGTTAGAAATGGAAGTGCAGAACACTGTTAAATCCAGCAAAACCATTGGCTGCACACTCTAGTGACCTATTTATAACTGACCCTAATTGGCCACAGCAGAGAAGGTAACACAAGTTACAACATGGCAGCTCCCAGTGTTTTATAGACACTAAAACTTTACACTTATTTTGTCACTTTTTAAACAACTAATGAAACTTTAAAAAATACATCTACATGTTAGTCATGGACTAATCTTTTCTTTGAATGCATCATTCTATCTAGCATGTTTCTGCTAACTGAAACCACAACCCAAAGTAAATGCAATGCAATCATGATTTACACTAGAATAATCATCTGACACATTCCACGCAAAACTCCAAAAATGGACTGGACAAAATTATTGGCATCTTCTTAAAATTGTAAGAAATAATTGCATTCCAAGTTTGTGATGCTTCTGTAATTTGTAATTAAACTCACCTGTATCAATTAACAGGTGCTAACAATATAGAAATCACACCGGCAACCAATTACAATTGTGAAAAATTGACTCAACCATTCTGTTTTGTCTCTGCGTGCCACACTGAAGAAGAGAAAGAGCAGCAAAGAATTGTCTGAGGATTTGAGAACAAAAATTGTGGAAAAGCATGGAAAATCTCAAGGTTACAAGTCCATCTGCAGAGATCTTAATGTTCCTGTGTCCACTGTTCTCAACCTTGTCAAGAAGTTTACAGCCCATGGCACTGTGCCTTATCTCCCTGGACATAGATGAAAGAGAAAAATGTATGAAAGATTGCAACAATGGATTGTTTGAATGGTGGATAAAGAACCTCAATCAACTTCCAGACAAATTCAAGCTGACTTTCAGACACAGGGTACAAATGTGTCAGCTCGCACTATACGTCGCCATCTGAATGAAAAGGGACGCTATAGTAGGAGACCCAGAAGGACCCGACTGCCGACACAGAAACATAAAAAAGCCAGATTGGAGTTTGACAAAAACTTACCTGAGGAAGCCAAAATCTTTTTGGGAGAATGTGCTGTGGACAGAAACAAAATTACAGCTTTTTGGTAAAGTCAATCATTCTAATGTTTTGAGAAAAAGAAATGAAGCTTTTAAAGAAAATAATACAGTCCCTACAATCAAACATGGTGGAGGTTCACTGATGTTTTGGGGTTGCTTTGCTGCTTCAAGAACTGGATGTCTTGACTGTGTGCATGGCATTATGAAATCTGAAGACTACCGAAGAATTCTGTGGGGAAATGTAGGGCTCATTGTCAGAAAGTTGGGTCTCCATCAGAGGTCATGGGTCTTACAGCAGGACAATGACCCAAAGTATTGAATTGACCAGCATTGAGTCCAGGGGCTGATTTATCTTTCGGCGGGCGACATAATTCGCTGTAGGGGATCATGTCCGCCATACATCAATAAATGCTGACAGCATACGCTGTCGGCATTTATCATTGCACAAGCATTTCTCGTGAAATTCTTTTGCAATACCACCCTCTGCACATTCGCAGCCAATCGGTTCCTAGCAGGGGGTGTCAATCATGATTGCTATCCGCTGCCTCAGAGGTAGTGGACAAGAAAAGGAGCAGCAGTCTTTTGACTCCTTATTAGCTCCTAATTCTGGCAAGCCTAAAGGCTCACACGGAATTAGCAGCTTGACGGGTTTATAAATTGACCCCTAAATCTCAATCCCATAGAGCTCCTGTGGAGAGACCTCAAAACAGCAGTTGGGAAAAGGAACCCTTCCAATCTGAGAGACCTGGAGCAGTTGGCAAAAGAAAAGTGGTCCAAAATTCCAGTAGAGGTGAAAGAAACTCATTGATGGTTACAGAAAGCGATTGATTTCAGTTATTTTTTCCGATGTGGGGGCTTTCGGTTTAGAGGTTAATAGTTTAATTCAGTATATTTCATTGTGGGGGGCTTGCGGTTTAGGGGTTAATAGGTTTATTATAGTGGCAGCGGTGTTGGGGGGCGGCGGAATAGGGGTGTGCTACCAAATATTAAATTGAGGGTGCCAATAATTGTGTCCAGTCCATTTTTTGAGTTTTGCATGGAATGTTAAATATTTGTAATTGCATCAATTTTCTGGGTGAAGTGGTGCATTATCTCACAAAAATGCATGGGTGCCCTGTATATATGTTTATAGGTGTGTACACATGCATTTTTGTTTTTATATTTATATATATATATATATATATATATTTACAGACATATATACACATATAAACACATAAATTGATATATATACACATTTATAAGAGCATGAAGCAGTTATAAGGGAGGGGATGGGTTGTTAGATAAAAGTGCTTTTACATTGAAGTCTATAGGGACTGTGTTTTAACCAATGGTCTCAGCTCTGTTTAATTGCGCTAAGCACAAAGTGCTTCCACAAACTCACAGGAGAATTAACCATCCACTTGTAATCACTGGTTATTTAATGTGGGCCCGTATATGGGCAAATTTTCCCCTTTACGGGTGCACGGTAAAGTAGCACTCCCCTTGTAATCTATCCCTTAATAACTTTAGGCCTATCTTTTGTAGGATACAAAAATAAGGCAGCTATATTTAAAACTGATACTTCTATTTTTTAGGGGTAGGTGAACCAGGCAGCATATTACACATTTAAAGGGACAGTAAAGTCAAAATTAAACTTTTATGATTCAGATAGGGCATGCAATTTTAAATAACTTTAAAAATTACTGTTATCAAAATATTTCTTTGTTTCCTTGGTATTCTTTGTTGAAGGCTAAACCTAGGTAGGCTCATAGGCTGATTTCTAAGACCTTAAAGGCCACCTCTTATCTCAGTGCATTTTTACAGTTTTGTCACAGTTAGACAGTACTAGTTCATGTGTGCCATATAGATAACATAGTGCTCACTTACATGGAGTTATGCATAAGATAAAACTAATTGTCTAAAATACAAGTTTGTAAAAAGCCCTGAGATAAAGGGGGCAGTGTACAGAGGCTTAGATACAAGGTAATCACAGAGGTAAAAGGTGTATTAATATAATAGTGTAGGTTATGCAAAACTGGGGTATGGTTGATAAAGGGATTATCTCTCTTTTTAAACAATAACAATTTTCAGCTAGACTGTCCCTTTAAATTCCAGAGCTGGATTATTTCCCCGTTGATACGAAGTAAGCTCTCCGGAAACCGCTTGCTACCAATGGAGCAGCAGATCACATCAAGCAGTAACTAGGAAACTAGTAACAAAAAAAGGAATTGTAAGTGATTACATAATTTTAAGATTTTATGGCACATATTCTAAACTGTTTCAGAGATACAGACTGTGTGAAATGTTAAGATTTTTTTAATGTTGATAAACTTGCTTTTCTGTAGAGCTTGCTTCTGAATTAGGCACACAGGGAGCCAGAGGCACTTAGGGTTGCCACCAGAATGGGCTCACATAGATGGTCAAACAGTGGGTAGGGCAGGAGTGTGTCATTGTGTGTGCTTCCCTTCCCAGAGAGCAGTTAGGATTCAGAGGTCATCAAGCACAGTCAGACGTTTCACACTGCAATTACTATCAATTCCATAAGCTGAATTAAGGGTCTGCTCTACAGAAAGCTGCTGCAGCTCTGTGCTGTAAAAAGGGCTGATCATATATAATATGCTGCTCCTATTTCTGACCCCCATAGCTTCTGTCCTGTGGTGCTCAATACTTTTTCCCTTCTAAGTCAATTACATGGAAGTGTTAAAAAAATATCAAGGCTCAGTAAAGTTTAAATAGGATGAAGAGTGATAAAGGTAAGAGAAACACTAACCAGAGACATCCTAAACTAGTCAAGCTCCCATATTTAGATTGCCTGGGAAACTGATTGTGTGATTAGCCACCCGGTAATAGTTTTTCTCATGGCTTTTCATGTCATTGCTAGTTTAAACATACATGTCAGTTATAGAAAATAATGACCAGGGTTTTTTAATGGATGTAACGAAGTGGTTACCATAGTAACAAAAGCATTGTCAAAAATAAAGAGTTAGGACAAATTGGAATTCATATTTGATTACAAATAATAATATTCAGATCTCAGGTCTATCCTTCAGAACATTAAAATAAAATTCTGGCCACCGCAGCCATACAAAGACTGCACCTAATCAAAATGTATATGGTATTAATCACGCAGCATATCGTAACTACAGGCCACAGAATGGCTACGCCTAAAATGGACAATGTGCTTTCATATTTATCCTGGTAAATCAATAGGTGAGATCAGCAATTGGAGTTGTCAACAGTTTGTAAAAACAGATAACTCAGGCCAAGGTGAAAAAAATATAATTATTTATCAGGTTATGTTTTGTCTTGGAAGAATCCCAATTGTGGGTAAGATTACAAGTCGCATGGCAAATCTGTTTTTCGTGGTCGAGAAAGCACCAAACAAGTTATGTTTTTTTCCGCATTTGGGGTTGCGCAGGTATTACAAGTTGTAAAATAACTTATTTTGTGTGCGTGTTAACCCGCATAATCCAAAAAGAAAAATCCCGTGCGCGTTTACATATCCCCCATAGAAGTCATTGGAGAAGACAAATAGAATAAAACAAAACATTAAAACCCTAATATGTTGCGCAAAGCCCGTGACATATTCTCCTC
This sequence comes from Bombina bombina, assembly GCF_027579735.1. Classification (NCBI taxonomy): domain Eukaryota; kingdom Metazoa; phylum Chordata; class Amphibia; order Anura; family Bombinatoridae; genus Bombina; species Bombina bombina. The sequence continues at coordinate 469,183,286 of NC_069502.1, read as the reverse complement.
GAAAAGTGTACATGAAAATGCAATTTTTTCATATTGCAAGAATGTTTTCTTAACGGAATATGTTCTATTTATTTATAAATAAATATTTCTCTATATATCTGATGATTTTGGGACTGATATATCTATTTATTGCGAGATTTGTATGTTAATATATATATATATATATATATATATATATATATATATATATATATATATATATATATATATATATATATATATATGTCTTGTCTAGATATCTCAAGATGTTTATGCAGATATCGCTTTGAAAATACATCTGAGATATTGTTTAATGTGCATAAGATTGTAATGTGAAATATTTTCATTTATTCCATAGTTAAACATATCTTAATAAGGATAATATTCACAACACTATAAATATAAATCTATGTATGTGTATGTATGTCAATGTAAAATCCCTTTGTCTGCTTTTTTTTCTAACACCCGAGATCTCCTATCTTTGAGCCCTTATTTTTTTTTCAATAATTTTTATTAGATAGTGTTAATATGAGTGTAACTGTACTTTGTAATGTATTTTTAAAGTGTTTCGTGAAACTTTTTTGTTGTAGTATACTATTAACTACAGCTCTTTGAGCGCGGAAAGGATTGTTGTGTAAAAAGCGATTTTGTGTGAGCAATCGCGATTTTTGAAGAGTTTTAATATCTGCACAATGGAAATGAATTCCGAAAAGACCATATCACACGCAGAAAACTCATACCGCGCGACTTGTAATCTTGCCCTGTAGGTTTTCAATACAAACAGAAGATAAATCAACATTTTATAGTTTTGCAACAGGTTAGGGTTATGATCTACATTAAATGAGAAAATGACACTCTCTGCCAGTGGGGGGAAGCAAGCAAATTGTTTGCCCCAAACAGAGGATAACCTGAAAAACATGCAATATATGTTGAAAATGTGGTTTTAATTGGAAATCTTGGTTTTAATTGGAAATCTTAATCCTTTAGGAATTTGAATTGTGCAATGTTGAAAATCTTGTTTGTCTCTGAACTACTTTGGGTGTCAGTATCCAAGAGTTATTAAATACACCCAAATTTATTTATGACCTCCTGTCATCTACTGTATTTAACTATTTCAGAGACATTTTCAATTCTTCCCTTAATGTCTGCTTGGCTTTATATATTTATATATACTATTGAAACCCAACAAGGCCTATTTATCAAGCTCTGTATGGAGCTTGTGGGCCAGTGTTTCTGGTGAGTCTTCAGACTCGCCAGAAACAGTGTTTCTGAAGAGGCGGTCCATAACCGCTGCTCCATAACCCTGTCCGCCTGCTCTGATGAGGCGTACAGAGATCGCCGCAATTCAACCCGATCAAGTACAATCTGATTGGCCGCGAGTGTGCAGGGGGCGGCGTTGCACCAGCAGCTCTTGTGAGCTGCTGGTGCAATGCTGAATATGGAGAGTGTATTGCTCTCCGCATTCAGCGAGGTCTTGCGGACCTGATCCGCACTGTCGGATCAGGTCCGCAAGACCTTTGATAGTTCGGCCTCAAAGTATCTACTAGCATGAACTTACAGGCACAGTTCTTAGAATTACCATACAAGAACTATAGGAAATTAAAGTAAAACAATAAATTGCTATGCATTTATAGAGCAATTATTTACTGACTGTTGCCCTAAATAGTACAGGGGTGTTTTTCAAAAAAACAAATTGTAGTCTGGGCTGCTTCCACCACAAGTTGTCAAGGGGTTATCATAAAACACGTCAAATCCAAGAAGTATGATAAAGAAGGGACGAGAATTCCAGTTTTAGAACAGATATTAACCCTTTCACAATTTCTTTCTACTTGAAATTCAACAGTTAGCATTATAATGATCTCTCTAAAACTTTTTACCCTAAAGTTTCTATCTCAAAGTATGTAGTTGCTTGTGTATATGTTGTTGTGCTTGATTGTCTATGTGGATGTATGTGAGATTTGTGAGTGCACACTGTAATGCTCGTGGGATACTCCTCTATCAGACCGAACTCTGCCAGTAGTCTTGTTATCCCGGCTTTGAGCTCAAATGATAGGGAATATCCCAGAGCAGAGTAGTTTTGCAAGATGAGATAAATGGCACACACCACAGGTAGGACATTCCTTGGCAGCAACAGGCAGAAATCCAGAGACAAACCACTAGGGTGGTCAGGCAGGCAAGGTTTGGCAACAGTAAGGCAGTCCAGGGGTAAACCACTAGGATGGTCAGGCAGGCAGGGTTTGGCAATACTAAGGCAATCCAGGGGTAAACCACTAGAATGGTCAATCAGGCAGGGTTTGGAAACAGTAAGCCAATCCAGGGCAGATAGGGGTTAACAAGTAGAGCAGTCAGACAGGCAGAGTTCAGCAACAATATCAATCTAGCAGTTAAGGGTTAAAGAGGCAGAGTAGTCAGACAAGCAGAGTTCAGCAGCAGTATCAATCCAGCAGTTAAGGGTTAAAGAGGCAGAGTGAGCAGACAAGCAGGGGTCAGCAACAAAAAAACAATTCAGCATACAAATCAATAACACCCAGGAGAAAAGTAAGTAACACCTATACTTGGGCAGTGATAGGTAGGACTGAAGTTACTTACATAGGCACAGGATTCGTGCCACAGGAAATCCAGACCGGCTTCTGAGGGAGGAAGCATGCGGCGATGACTTCACCGATGCATGCAGAGAGGAGCCGACTCCCCCCTTGGCAACGAGCAGACAGCAGGCACCACATACCTAGCAACAGCTAGAGCGGCACAGTGTGACATAGTCCCCCTCTCAAGGGTTCCCTCTGGGAATTAAAGTCGGCCTCAAAGGATGAGCAGCATGGAATTTAGAGACCAAGGATGGAGCATGTACATGACGGACAGGAACCCAGGAACGATCCGCCAGAGAGTAACCCTTCCAATGTACCAGATACTGCAGTTGTCTGCGCCTGTATCTGGAGTCCAGGATCTTAGCAACCTCATATTCAGGGTCACCATGGACCAGGAGCAGAGGAGGAGGAGCTCGGAGCTGGGTATATCTATTCTTGATGTAAGGCGTGAGATGTGGAAGACTGGGTGTATGCGCAGAGTTTTGGACAAGGCCACTTTGTAAGCAACAGGAGAAAATCATTGCAGGACTTTGTAAGGACCAATAAACCTAGGACCCAATTTGTGACAGGGTTGACGTAGACGAATATGTCGAGTAGAGACCCAAACACGTTCACCTTCTGAGAGGGCACATATAGAAGCTCTATGATGATCAACAAACTTCTCATATCTAGGGACAGCTGAACGTAGCTAAGAGTGAATACATTGCCAAAGAGTGGTGAGTTCAGTAACCTGTTGGTCTGCAGCAGGAACCCCAGTGGGCTGAGCAGAAAGAGGGAAGACACAATGTTGATATCCTACTGCGGCTTGAAATTGAGAACATCGAAGAGAAGAGAGCCAATGAGTGTTTCTTGCCAGCTCTGCTAGGGGTAACAACTCAGACCATTTGGTATGGAGAGTGTTGACAAAGGCTCTAAGATAAGCCTCAAGATCCTGGTTTACTCTCTCAGTTAGACCATTGGTCTGAGGATGGTAGCCAGAAGACAAGGAAACAGTGGTTCCAATCAATTTACAAAAGGCTCTCCAAAAGGTAGAAATGAATTGTGAACCGGAAACAATATTCACAGGAATGCCATGAAGTCATACCACATGAAGAAGGAAAAGAGATGATAATTCTTGGGCAGAAGGCAGTTTTGTTAGGGGTACAAAATGAGCCAGTTTGGAAAAGTGATCCACCACAACCCAGATAACTGTATGGTGGTCAGAAGGAGGAAGGTCCACAATGAAATCCATTGTTATGTGTGTCCATGGTTGTTTTGGAATGGACAATGGTTGGAGCAAGCCGGGAGGCAAGGATCAGGGAGTTTTGTTGGCAGCACAAATTGTACAGGCTTTTACATAATCCTGAGCATCAGCCTTCATAGTAGGCTACCATACGTATTTGGAAAGATGCTTAAAAGTCCTTGTCAAACCAGGATGTGATGAGAGTTTACTGTCATGAGCCCAGGGCAGTAGGGAGAGCGTAGGTTCAGAGGTACAAAAAAGATATCAGAAGCCACGGGGGCTTCAGGAGGTTAATTAGACTAGGCACGTTGCAGTCTTTGAAGAAGGGTGGTATTCAATTGAGCAACCACACAGGAGGGAGGTATGATATGTTCAATAGGAGCTTCAGAGGAATCACTTGAGTGAGGAAACTGACGGGAAAGGGCATCCACCTTCTTGTTTTTGGTCCCAAGAAGATAAAAGACCACAAAGTTAAAATGGGAAAAGAACAAGGCCCACCTGGCCTGTCGAGGATTGAATCGATGAGCAGTTTCTAGGTACATCAGATTCTTGTGGTTGGTGAGAATCTGAATGGGATTAGCAATGCCTTTCAACCAATGACGCAATTCGGTCAAGGCCATCTTAATGGCTAAGAGTTCACAATTACCCACATTGTAATTCCTCTTTGCAGGAGTAAAGCGTTTGGAAAAAAAGGCTACAGGGTGCGACTTGGAGGTTAAAGAATCTCTTTGGGTTAGAACTGCTCCAGCCCCTATCTTGGATGCATCAACCTCTAAAGTGAACTGTAGGTCAGGATCAGGATGGTGGAGCACAGGAGCAGAACAAAAAGTATTTTTAAGATGAGTAAAGGCATATATGGCCTCAGGGGGCCAATGTTTACAGTCTTTGTTTCGTTTTGTCAATTCTGTGAGTGTAGTGACTGTTTGGGAAAAGTCCTTTATAAACTTGCAGAAATAATTGGAGAACCCCCAGAATCTTTGCAATTCCTTTAATGAAGTAGGTTGGGGCCACTCCAAAACTGCGGTGAGTTTAGCAGGATCCATGGCAAAACCTTCTTTCGAGATGACATAGCCAAGGAACTGGATCTGAACTTGGTCAAACTCACATTTTTCTAGTTTAACTACTAAAGAATTGTCCCTGAGACGTTGGAGTACCTGTCTCACGTGCTTATGATGCTCTTCCTGAGTGGAAGAGAAGATAAGGATGTCATCAAGCTAGACAATGATAGTGCAATTGAGGAGGTCACAGAAGACATCATTGACAAATGCCTGGAGGACTGCAGGGGCGTTGCACAGCCCAAAAGGCATTACAAGGTATTTGTAATGTCCTGATCTTGTGTTAAAGACAGTCTTCCATTCGTGGCCTAGGAAGATACGGATCAGATTGTATGCCCCATGTAAGTCCAACTTGGTGAAGAAGCAAGCATTCTGGAGTGAGTCATAGAGCTTGGTGATTAAAGAAATGGGATAGCGGTTCTGGATAGTTATATTGTTCAAGGCCATGTAGTCGATGCAGGGTCTGAGCCCACCATCCTTCTTACTGACGAAAAAGAAGCCTGCCCCAGCAGGAGAGAAGGAAAGGCGAATGAAGCCTTTAGCTATATTCTCTTGGATATTCTCCTCCATAGATTTGGTTTCAGCTTTAGAGAGTGGATAAGTCCTACCTTTTGGAATTGGGGAAAGAGGTCAATTTTGCAGCCATAAGGACGTTGGAGTGGTAGCACGTCGGCTGCCTTTTTCTCAAACACATCTGCAAAGTTCATATATACCGAGTGAAGGTTTGGAGGAGTCTGTATACTGGCTATGGGGATACAGAGTAGAGGAGTGACTTTAGCAAGGCAGGAATGGAAACAAGAGGTACCCAAGAAGGCCAGTTGTCCTTCAGCCCAGTCAAACTGTGGATTGTGTATACGAAGCCAAGGAAGACCAAGGATGACAGGCTGTGCTGGGGAATGAATGACCTTGAACTGCAGCTGTTTGGTATGAAGGACTCCCACAGTCAGCGTCAGGGGTGCTGACTCAAAATGGATCAACCCTGCACCAAGGGGGGTGCCATCCAGAGTAGTTATTTTGAGACAATGTGTTTTCTGCAGAAGAGGAAAGCCAGCTTGAATCATATAACGGTGATCCAGAAAGTTTCCAGCTGCCCCTGAATCAATGAAGGCTTGAGTGTGGACAGTATCTGTAGGAAGGTATGGGTTACAGGTAACAGAATCCAAGTCAAGTGAAGGGATTTAGTAGTGATCATGCTTAGAGGTACCCCAGCGTTATCCCCTAAGCATTGGCTTTATCCGGCCGAATTTCACAGTCCTTTAGTTGGTGGGTGTTAGACCCACAATAAAAGCATTGTCTCAATCTCCTTCTTCTCTGTCTTTCAGATTCTAAAGGTTTGAAAGAGGAGAGATCCATGGGTTCCTCCACTGGGGTAAATGGAGCTGTTGAAGACGTAGAGGATGCTGCCAAACCTGGACGAATAGGGGGACGGGAGGGAAGGACCCTCCTAGTTCCCTCTCTTTTGGCTTGTCTCTCCTGGAAGTGAGAGTCCAGACTGATACAAAGCATTAAAAGCCATCCAAAGAAGAAGGAACATCACGATAAGTGAGTTAATCTTTGATGCGTTATGCAGACCCCTCCTAAAGGCTGCCTTGAGAGCACTGCCATCCCAAGTGGTTTCAAGTGCCAAGGTGCGAAACTTGATGGCAAATTGTTCCACAGTTCTATTGTCCTGGCGGAGGTCCAGGAGAGAAAATTCTGCAGCAGATGTACGGCCAGAAGTCCCAAACACAGATAATAATGCAGAAATAAAAGCATCAGCATCATGCAGGGGTGTAGTGTTCTGTTCCAAAAAGGGAGAGACCCAGGGTAGGGCCTTGTATTTCAGTAAGGAAATGATAAAGGTGATCCTTGACTGGTGAGACTGAAAGGTATGAGGATCATTGTCGAAGTGCAGCCTGCATTGGTTAAGAAAACCCCTGCAATCAGTAGTACCTTTATACTTGTCAGGCAATGGTATCCGGGGTATACTTCCAGAAGCCACAGTACTAGGAGCAGAGATAGGCAGTACAACAACAGGGGCGGTATGCCTCGCTTTAACTAGTAAGGAGAGTTGAGCGGTTATAGCCTCTAGCTTAGAATCCAAATTCTGCAACTGTGTGGTATGGGTTCCCAACATCTGTCCCTGAAGAGATACTGCTCGTGCCACCTCATCTGGCTCCATGACCAAGTATAATGTATAATGTAATGCTCATGGGATACTCCTCAATCAGACAAACTCGGCCAGTAGTCTTGTTATCCCGGCGTCAAGCTCGAATGATAGGGAATATCCCAGAGCAGAGTAGGTTTGCAAGATGACATAAATGGCACTCACCAAAGGCAGGACAGTCCTTGGCAGCAACAGGCAGGAAACCAGAGACAAACCACTAGGGTGGTCAGGCAGGCAAGGTTTGGCAACAGTAAGGCAGTCCAGGGGTAAACCACTAGGATGGTCAGGTCGGGTTTGGCAATACTAAGGCAGTCCAGGGGTAAACCCCTGGGATGGTCAGGCAGACAGGGTTTGGAAACAGTAAGGCAATCCAGGGCAGATAGGGGTTAACAAATAGAGTGGTCAGACAGGCAGAGTTCAGCAGCAGTATCAATCCAGCAGTTAAGGGTTAAAGAGGCAGAGTGGTCAGACAAGCAGGGGTCAGCAACAAAATAACAAGCCAGCATACAAATCAATAACACCCAGGAGAACAGTAAGTAACACCTATACTTGGGCAGTGATAGGTAGGACTGAAGTTACTTACAGAGGCGCAGGATACTAAGGGAATCCAGACTGGCTTCTGAGGGAGGAAGCGTGCACCGGTGACTCACCCCCTAGACAACGAGCAGACAGCAGGCGACGTGTCCCTAGCAACAGCTAGAGCGGCACGGCGCGACACACACACACAAGGGTGCCTTTGTGTGTGGGTATGTGAATGTCTGTGAGTTCCTGTCTATGTGTGCATTTGGGGCTGTAGATGAATGTCTGTGTATGCATGTGAGTGCCTGCAGGTGCTTTTCTGCCTGAGGTTACTTGGCTGTGTCTCTGAATGCCTGTTTGTGTGCATTTGGTGCCTGGTTTTGTGTTCCTATGTACGTATGCTTCTGGGTGTCTAAAGGTGCTTGTGTGCATGTGGATGTCATAGGGAACTTATGGGTGTGTGTGTATGTGGATGTATGCAGGTGCCTGTATGTGTGTAAGTGAATGTATATTGGTGTTTGTTGGTCCCAGTGTGTGTGTATGTGGAAGTCTATGGGTGCCTGTGCGTGTTTGTGCATGCATGTGGGTGTCTGTAGGTGCCTATATGTACACATGTGGATTTCCATGGGTGCTTGTGGGTGCCTGTGTTTACATGTGGTTGCCTATGGGTGCCTGTATGTGTAAGCACATGTGCGTGTTTAAAGGTGCCTTTATATGTGCATGTGGATTTCTATAGATGACTCATTTAAAACTACATGACCTTGAGACATGGAAGGTTCAGGAGCAGAAAGGTTATATTTTAGGGTAATGGGACAGTTCCCTGGTTGCAGTAGAGGGGCCCTGTAACATTATGGTATTTCTAGATGTGCCACACATAAGTAAAATCTAGCAGAACTCATCATGAGATGTGCTTTGCTAAAATGATCACAAAATGTGCACAAAACAAAAACTTTGAAAAAGTAAAAGGAAAGAAAAATTACACAACTTCACCAGCAGCTTTACAAATAGTGAGACTTACCTGCAAAAGCAGGGGCAATAGAGTATACTAATTGTTTGTCCTTGGTCTAAGATTGGGTAAAAAAAAAAAAAAAAAACAAGCCCCTGGAATGGCAGTAAGCCCCTCAGTTTGTCTGTAAGGTTTCCGATAAATTAATGAAAGCATTGCAATATTAAGGTTAAAATGTGATTTTTTTCAGTCCAAAATGCTTGTGTTTTTTTTGGATTTTACTCTGATCTTTAAAAAAGCCTTAAACAAGCAGAGTAAACACCTTTTTACCCCGTCACTGGCACCACAATATATACTTTTTTTCAAAAATAATTAAACACACAATCAAACTGTAATAAATTGCAAATAATTATCCTCACCTTCTAATTGTGAAAACTAGTGAACACTCCCAAATAAGCTAATGTTTTTTTAAATGGGATATATTTATTTCTTAAAAAGCCTAGCAAGCTTGAAATTAGCTGTTCATTTGTCAGATGGGCTTTATTGAATCTGGTCCAATAAGTATCTAGCAGAGAACACCAAATAATTCTAATGTCTTAGGTTATACAGCTTTGGATTGGCGTTATAGTGCCCAGCCTCTAGTACTTCCCACTGCCCTCCAAATGCCCACTACATGAACTAAAATCATATTGCACCTGAACTTGCTGCAGGATTTTCCCAGCCAGTCAATCAGTACAACCATAAAACAAGGGATCTTGGAGGCAGTGAAAATTTAGAAGGCACTGCTTGCTCCAGTATATTTTATTTGATCTCCAAATGTGCACTCCTGTGAATAATGGTTAGCTTCTTCCAGCATTCACCACTGTCCTCTAAAAATTTGCTCCAGTTAAAAGTTAAAAGGTGCTTTTGGCCCTTAAAGGACCAGTAAATACAGTAGATTTGCATAATCCACAAGTGCATGATAAAAAGACAATGCAATAACACTTGGGGGCCGATTTAACAAATGTTGGATGTACATGATCCTCTGTAGTGGATCATGTCTGCCCGTCATCGCTAAATGTCGACAGCATTCAATGTCGGTATTTAACATTGCACAAGCATTTCTAGTGAAATGCTTGTGCAATGCTGCCCCTGCACATTTGCGGCCAATCAGCCGCTAGCAGGGGTGTCAATCATCCAGATCATATTCTTAACGATTCTAAACTTATGTTTCCGGAGAGCCTGAAGGCTTGTGTGGAAACAGCTGCATTTGCAGCATGTTAAATAGGCCCCTTAGTCTGAACTTCAAATGACTAGTAGATTTTTTTTTTCAATTTTCAAAATTATGTTTATTTCCACTCCTTCTGTATCATGTGAGATTTAATCACAAATGCATATACGTATATTCTGTGAATTCTTGCACATGCTCAGTAAGAGCTGGTGACTCAAAAAGTGTAAATATAAAAAGATTGTACACATTTTGTTAATGGAAGTAAATTGGAAAGTTGTTTAAAATTGCATGCTCTATCTGTATCATTAAAGTTTAATTTTGACTTGAGTGTACCTTTAAATGCAGCAGTTTTGACAGTTTGAGATTTTAAAATAAAATGTTTGATTATGTGTAGTAAAAAATGCAGTATGTATATTATTCATTTTTCCAACCTTCACCTGTAATTTATGTCTGAAAATTAAGAGTTTACAAATTCTGACAACTGGACCTTGCCACATATCTGTCCCTAATTGGCTTCAGCAGAGATTGTCAGATAAGGGACTGCAAATCAATGTTGGTTTTGCAAACAATGGATAAGGCTAGACTTGTCTACTCCAGTAATAAGCCCTGATTGGCTGCTCCGAGACAAGTGGTGGGTGGATTTAGCTATTGAGAAACAGTTGAAGCAATAAAGGTGTTAGCCCATTTAAAATATTATCAAACTAAAATAAAAACACAGAAAAAGGAATAACATTTAAAACTTTGTTAAATAAATATACACATTAACACATGCCACATGGTCATAAAAGTAAAAGAAATAATTCCATGACAATGTGCCGAAATAAAAATGTGTGAAGAGAAATTAGGAGAAAACACAGGGCATTTAAATTATTCAAAGAAAATAGTACAGACTCAACATTCCAAATATGTAAGGAATGTAACAGAGCATGCAAAAATAAAAAAATCTAAGAAGGAAAATATAGGTACATTAAAATATAAGAAGGATAGCACCATTAACAGTGACAGAGCTGAGATACTAAACAATTTCTTCAGTATACACAAGAGAGGAACCAATGAGAGATATACTTAAACAAACTAAAAAATACAGGCACATACCAATAGCTGTGTTATCTCTAGATGATATCAGGAAAAAAATGAAAATATTAAGGTAAATAAAACTCCAGGTACAAATTGAATACAACCAAAGGTTTTAAAGTGATGATAAACAATATCTATCTTAAATACAGTTTTAGCTTCTATCTAACTATAACAAACACAACTGCTATTGTATTTTTTAAAACAAATTAGTAATTTTCTAAAAAAAATATTTTTTAAATGGACTAAACGCAGTATTGTTTTCAAATCTTCCCTCCGCCCCCTTATGCTCCAAGTTCTTTATTCGAGTAATATATAGAGCAGTCCCACCCTCTCTATATGTCATAGTTATTACACACTTCCGAAAGCCAATATGCTAATGCAAATGTGCAGTCTCTAAATGACTAGTTATCCAAATAAACAGTGAATCAGGAGACCCACTGTTTACTTGGTGAAGTAGAAGGAGACACAAAACTAGCGAGCACTTATCTGTAAAGGAATAGTGAATATCACTGTGCAACCCTATATTTTAAAGCTATAATAAAATGTAATGTAATTTTTTTATACTACTTACTTTTAAAAAAAATAAAAAATGATATTGTTTGTTTGCTGATATCCACTGTATGTAGGGTTAGGGTTAGACTTAGGTTTAGGGGTTAATAACTTTATTATAGTAGCGGCGACGTTGGGGATGGCAGATTAGGGGTTAATAAATGTCAGTAGGTGTCGGCGATGTTAGGGCAGGCAGATTAGGGGTTAATAAAAATTAACTAGTGTTTGAGAGGCGGGGGTGCGACGATTTAGGAGTTAATACATTTATTAAAGTAGCGGCGATGTCCTGTCGGCAGATTAGGGGTTAATAAGTGTAGTTAGGTTGCGGCGACGTTGGGGACGGCAGATTAGGGGTTAAAAACAATAATGTAGATGTTGGCGATGTTAGGGGCAGCAGATTAGGGGTTCATAAGTATAATGTAGGTGGCGGCGATGTCCGGTCGGCAGATTAGGGGTTAAAAATATTTATTATAGGGTTTGCAATGTGGGGGGGCCTCGGTTTAGGGGTTAATAGGTAGTTTATGGGTGTTAGTGTACATGTTAGCACTTTAGTTAAAAGCTTTTATGTTCCGGCGTTAGCCCATAAAACTCTTAACTACTGACTTTTATATATGCGATAGAAGTCTTGCCAGGAATGCACCATAGTCAGGAAGAGAGGTGGCAATGTTTACCTATTGAAACCCATATGAAGTGAGAAGCAGCCCCAGACAAACAGAAACAAAGCGGAGCCCGGCTACAATGCGGTACCAGATAGAAGGATAAAACTCAAGCCTGTGAAAAAGACGCGGCGAGGGTAAGCTCCCCTTGACTCCTGATGTCCTCACGCTACTATGTACATTTAGACACGAAGGGGTAAGACTGTATCCACTTGGTCCGTGCAACTTTAAGGACACGCACTATACTTTGGATTACAATTATATATTACCTATACATGCAAAGTGATGAACATTTGCCAATTTGTGTATACTTTGTGTATACTGGTGCACCAGTCCCCTGCACGGCCAACCTAACATTTTTATGCATCTTATATCCCTGTATGTATGTGTTTGTATGTTTGGATGTATGCACTTATTTAGTGTAACTTTATTAAATCTATTTGTATTTCAAGAATTCGCCCTAGTCTCTTATTTATTTCATACAGTTGTGCTAACTTTTGCCTAGACTTTTAGTTACCTGTATTTTAGGTTTCTACTCTCCTTTTTACGTTGTTAGATATTCACTTTTCTAGGATGCACCTGTATCTTTTATTGACTTATTAAGAGTGCTACTCACCCTGCTTTTCTTGTGTCTTAATAAATGTCAGTAGGTGTCGGCGATGTTAGGGCAGGCAGATTAGGGGTTAATAAAAATTAACTAGTGTTTGAGAGGCGGGGGTGCGACGATTTAGGAGTTAATACATTTATTAAAGTAGCGGCGATGTCCTGTCGGCAGATTAGGGGTTAATAAGTGTAGTTAGGTTGCGGCGACGTTGGGGACGGCAGATTAGGGGTTAAAAACAATAATGTAGATGTTGGCGATGTTAGGGGCAGCAGATTAGGGGTTCATAAGTATAATGTAGGTGGCGGCGATGTCCGGTCGGCAGATTAGGGGTTAAAAATATTTATTATAGGGTTTGCAATGTGGGGGGGCCTCGGTTTAGGGGTTAATAGGTAGTTTATGGGTGTTAGTGTACATGTTAGCACTTTAGTTAAAAGCTTTTATGTTCCGGCGTTAGCCCATAAAACTCTTAACTACTGACTTTTATATATGCGATAGAAGTCTTGCCAGGAAAAGGGTCTACCGCACACTTCTTCCAAAACTTGTAATACCGGCCTTAGGCAAATCCCATAGAAAAGATAGGATACGCAATTGACGTAAGGGGATTTGCGGTAGCCTCAAGTCGCGGAAGAAAAGTGAGCGGTGAGCCTCTACCTGCCAAACTTGTAATATCAGCGTTAGAAAAAAAGCAGCGTTGGGACCTCTGAACACTGCTTTTTAAGGCTAACGCAAAACTCATAATCTGGCAGTATGTCAAGTAAAGAGCATCAGTATGATCATATGCAGAACTAAAAAAAAAAGAAACAGACAAATTGAAAACCTAGTTTTTTCTTATTTTTCCAAACTTTCTATACTCTGTCTAAGCGCCCCTTAACATGAACAGAAATGATAAAATAAGCACACCCCAGTTAGACATTAATGACCACTCTTGGGCCATAAGTGTTGAATATGAATGAGGGGCAAGGATTGGGGGAAACTATTAGGGCCACTCTTGGAGCCATTCCAAACAGGAGTACAAAGTAGAAGATGTATAGGCCACTCTTGGGCCTTGATATATAATTAACTATTATACATATTACTAACGGGAACAGCACACTTATACATATAGAGACATATATAGCTCTGTTGGAATAAAAACTAGAAACCATTGCCTTTTTAGGTTACACTCTCATAAAGTGGCTATATATCTATTGACCTAGTCATAATATTTGTGTCTATGGCTAAAGCAGTACCAGAATACACCATACAGGGCATTGTATGTATGGAAATGTTGCATTAAATATAAGCAGAAACATTTTGTACTGACTTTTTAAAATAAAACTAAATTATCTCTGCTTTCTAATCTGATGACTTCTAAATGGCACTGGCTGTATGGGGGGCTTAATATAAACTGTATACAAATAACTTACATAAGAATTATAGTGATAAATATGATAGGGCCTCTTTTTTACCCTTAATATTCCTAAATATTGGAATACTGTTGTATATATTGCTGTAAGATATAACACACTTATTAATATAAGAACAATTATAAATCTTTGCAGATATATAGTATGAGCTTGTAGCTACTGCAATTATCACAAGACAAAAACTATTCTGAAATCTGTTATCCATTGACTTCAATTTAACTCAAAAGAGCATATATATATATATATATATATATATATATATATATGCCTAAGGGTAAAGATCAGCATATGGAATAAGATATATGTTATAAAGTAGATGATTATCTCATCTAGAAAACTGAACCAGGATTCTCTTAATCTGTAGTGGTAGCAATAGTATGTGTTTAATAGGGTAATCTACAAAATTATATTAACTACATATAGGACAAGTGGTCTATCAAACAAGGAAGCTGCCTTAAATGCTTCAATGTTGTGCAAACAAGCACTGTGGCCCCACAGATTCAGATATATTGACATATATGCATGCTACAACATCAACAAACATAAGTAATATAGATGATTTACATTACAGTCAATATATATATATAAGATATAATATGTCGATAGGGCGTCATTGTATATATATTGATCATTATATGTAGGTAGCAAATTGAGCAAAGTAGTAAATCCAAAGAACTCTTGGAACCTTAATAATTGTTCCCAGGCTATGTCTTGCTACTTGTTGAGACTTTGGGAATAATAATTAACTTCACTGAGCAGCCCAGGATCACACGTATATTATCTTATATAAGCAATAAACACTTTACAGTAAGAAACATATCAGATTTGAGAACAGAGTATACAATTATTGCAGCTTAGATGGGTGACATGTTTAGTATAAAATGATCTATCCTAGGACTATTTGTGTAAAGTAGTTTACAAAGAAGGGGAACCTCTGAAAGTGGGTCTGTATAGTTAGCACCCATTTATATAGTAGGACTCTTCTAAATCTAGGGTAATAGCAGGAACTACATAGAATAGTAACCACAAACCACTGTCAGATCCCCAGCCATATGTTACAGAAATTTTTTAAGGTAGAAGGATGTAGGAGCTACAGCCAAGTGCTTTGCAAAAAATCCACAAGTTTATTGTAAAAAACACAGCAAATACCAATACAAAAGTTCATGGATAGATCCAACAAAAGATAAACTTACAGACATTGAGGAGTGTAAGACAAAAGTGTGTGGTTCTGACGCATTTTGTACCCACTACAGGCGCTTACTCATAGTCTACTCATTTGATTTTCTGCTACACGAGTTTGCACCTCTACTACTTGAGTGACTAAATCAGGAGGTCCTGCCTCCTTGGGTCTTGAGTAGTCTTTCTTCGCCCTCATGTCTCTCGCCAAAGCAATACGATTATCTAGCTTCTGGCACATCTAATGTTCATAGTCTTCCATGAGATTTAGTAATTGTATAGAGAAGTCCTCAATTTTAAGAACAATCTACTTATTGCAGTGTTACTTTCACTGCCTATTCCGGCAGACCGGGGGAGGTTTCTGAGGCCTAGATTATGGTCTACCGACACAGGTCGCAAAGGTCTGGATCAGGGTCTAAGGATAATATGCACAGCAAGTTAGTGATCAATGCAATCAGCAAACCCTTATTAACAAGGATCTTTGATTATTATGGAAAAATTGCTGTCTGCTGCTTCTGATAATCGGTGGATTATCAAATTCACACCTGGAGCTCCCAAAGTTGCGTCGTGTTATGGCGCTGCCCAGACACTCCCCCCGTTCACAGTGATTTTATTTGGACTCCCATTAGAAGTGAATGCACATGCGCTACTGTATCAAGAACACACACGGTGAAAGCCAAATAGGGGGTTAAGCACATCTGAATGTATTATACAAGAAACGCATGCAGAAAACAGTGCTCCCTTTCACTTATGCCTGCCAGCTGGATACAAATATGATTGGATAGAAAAAATAATTAAAAATGTATAGTTAAAAAGGATGAAGGAAGTCTTTGACATTGCTTTGACAATGTTATAAACTATTGAAATATACAGACTTGAAGGTACTATTGAACTTTTGTAAAAGCGCTATAATACCAATTTTAATATTTATTTACAGATTTCCTAGAGTGTAAGGTTTGACTTTACCATCAATTTAAGGAATTTTAGCACTGTTATAGCCAAATCTCTAATTTTTCAAGACTCATAATCCTCAGGCATAGTACCCCAGGACTGGCATAAAGCTGGAAAAAAGGGTTGATTCAGGAAACTATAGACCAGTAAGTCTGGCATCAGTAGTGGGGAAGATACTCAAAAGGATTAAAAGGGATTATTTTTATAAGTATATTCATGTAAACAAGATTATAAATTCAAAGCAGCATGGATTTTTAAAAATATATCATGTCAAACTAATCTAATTAGATTCTATGAGGAGGTAAGTAAAAGTATAGATAAATGGGAACCAGTTGATGTGATATACTTGTAATTTGTAAAAGGATTTTCATACAATGCTACATTAAAGATTATTGTACAAAATTAAGGGGCTAGGAGTACCTGAAAATGTTAGTTCATGGATAAATAACTGAATAAAAGACAGGAAACAACAAGTAGTAATAAACAGATCATACTCAGATTGGACAAAGGTAAGCACTAAGGCTAGTGGAGTCCCCCAGGGATCAGTGTTGGGCCCTGCTCTTTTTAATATTTATTAACGACTTGGAAAAAGGATTGAATAGTAACATCTCTATTTTTTCAAATGAAACAAAGTTGGTATGTTTCAAAACTAAAAACATGAATGCAATTCTACTGAATGTCTTACATAAGCAGGTGTAGAAATCCTAATATTGAATTTGGCTTTTGACAAATTGTAAGAGTGTTTAACTGTCACTTAACTTTAAAGGGACACTGACCCCAATTTTTTTCTTCCGTGATTCAGATAGAGCATGACATTTTAAGCAACTTTCTAATTTACTCCTATTATCAAATTTTCTTCATTCTCTTGGTATCTTTATTTGAAATTCAAGAATGTAAGTTTAGATGCCGGCTCATTTTTGGTGAACAACCTGGGTTGTTCTTGCTGATTGGTGGATAAATTCATCAACCAATAAAAAGTGCTATCCAGAATTCTGAACCAAAAAAAAAGCTTAGATGCCTTCTTTTTCAAATAAAGATAGCAAGAGAATGAAGAAAAATTGATAATAGGAGTAAATTAGAAAGTTTCTTAAAATTGCATGCTCTATCTGAATCACAAAGGAAAAAAATTGGGTTCAGTGTCCCTTTAAACATTAAAATGTATAAATGAATTAAATGAATAAATAAGAGGTTTATTATGAAATGAGAAAGCACAGTCTAATTGGCTTCCCATGACCTCTATTTCATTTCAAAGCCTCCTGCAAAGAATTACTTTAAAAAACAATATCAGCAGCTGTTTTGTAAAAACAAAACCAAAAAAACAATATTACATTTAAGCTAATTACACATAATTACACTACAGTCTATTAGAAAGCTGGTGAAGCTAATGTCCAAACTTTTATGTTAAAACAGGTTTTGTTACTAAACTGTACTTGTAAATTGCAGGCAGATGCAATTATGATTGATCCTTAAAATACAAGCTTTTGCCAACCAAGTGGTTCCTATCTCCCAGAGCAAGCAGGCACACAGTTACTGATGTTTTTATGTGAGTGCATGATATCAGCAATATTTGTGCTAATTAAATACAATTAACAATCTACAAAAACATGAGGAGTTACCTTAATCTGAGTAAGGCTAAAGGCAATGGGCTCCATGTACTAAGCAGTGTAAACTGCATTTGAGCCCGTGGGGGCAGGCACACATATGTGAGTTCCCCGCAATGTAAGAGGCAGCAGCTATCAGTTAGCAATAGGGAAAAAGGAGGGAGGTGAATAGTTTGGTGTAAGTAACAATCCAACCTGCATTGCTGAAGAGACTTAACATCAATAGTATTTAATGCAAAGTATGTTTAAAAAAAAAAAAAAGCTGCCTTGGTTTTTTGTTAGAGACTAAGATAAGCTCCTTTAGAACACTCCCATGAGCTTGACTGAAGCAAAGCTTCATACAGTGAGTAGCCACCTGCCAAGCTCTCAGATTGGTACTAGGTATGTACACGTGGTGCTGATTCTGAATTAGAAAGGCAAAAACAACCTAGTATTCGAATGTCCATTTAATGTAAGGCCAAACTAAAAATGCCCAGTGGCATATAAGTTGCCAAAGGGCAAAGTCTCCATGCCTCTAGGCTGTAGCTGCAAAAATAACAGTGTGAAGTAATTAAGTCATGTATATTATAACAACATTTTTTTTAATAGCTTCTAACTAAATAAAGAAGATTTGTTTATTTGTATTTATCAATTTTTTTTTATTATTTATTGCCTGCTCATACAAACAATAACGGTTGGTCTAATATTACAGTATGTCTTGTTTATGCATTGTATTTCTTTTAATATAACATATTGCTACTACCAACTTAAAATCGAATAAATGTAACATAGCTTGCAAATTTTTTCAGGGGACACGGATGTTGAAGTATAGCTACAATGGTTTCCATGGTAACAGCTACTGCTCTTTCTGAATATTTTCTAATATAAGAAAAGACGAAGCAACTACAAATCCATGTACCTTTGTTTTAATTATGTTACTGATTCAATTCTTGCAAACTGTTTAGTGCCAATAGAAAATATACAATAAAAACTGAGGAGAATTCCTGAGTCAGACAAATGGGAGAATGTTTTTGTGTGTTCAACCATCAAACAAAGAGTCAATTAAATAAAGATAAATAATTGTGTATGTCATTTTCTAAAGCTTTCCAATGCTTTGCAAAGCATAGATAATTATTCTCATCAATCAATATAGGGTTAATGAAAATGGAAGCCTACAAAATGAATGGTTATTTTTATATCAGATCTTGTACTGATGAATAGCTTTGAGGCATGATCCTGTGATCTTACTATCTAACAATATTGCCCATTTGTGCATTTTATTACATGAATATACCTTCTCTTATATGTTTGGCTGTAATGCTATTTCCCCTTTGTTTTCAAAGGAGTTCAGCTGTCTTCCAATCAAAGAATACAGTGCCTACTGGTTACTATGGAGACAAAACAACTTCTTGCATTGAAACCTTATTCTTTATAAATATCTCTTCATGAAAGAAGACACAGAATCTGTCATTGGAGTCCCTTCATTTTTTGTTGTTAAGGGACTTTTGTTTAATCAATTTAAATGATTATTTCAAGATTTACTTTTATTTTCCTTTTATAGTTAATCTATTTCTATTTTAAATACATCACATACAATATAAGGGAAGTGCATACTGAACCTCTCAATAAGAGGCACAATAAAATTGGAAAGAAATATACAAACAAATGGTGCAACATCATATCTTTTTAAGACATACTGAAGAAGGGTTTTCGAGGAATTGTAAGAAATATTACATATTACATAATAGCTAGCATACATAAGAGAGGCTATTTGAGATCTCTGTACCATTTCCCCCTTACACATTTTCAATCTGACTCCCTCAGTATGCAATTTCTGTTTTACTGGGTTTGCCATTAAGCAGCATCTATCTTTCTGCCACACAAGCCTTGTTTTCGTCCTATACTTTTTCTCTTCTGACTCTCCTGTTTGGTTTTGTTTTACCTTTAAAAAAAAGTCTTAAAAAGTCCAAAAAAACTTTCATGATTTAAATAGGAAATGTAATTTTAAACAACTTTCCAATTTACTTTTATCACCAATTTTGCTTTGTTCTCTTGGTATTCTTAGTTGAAAGCTAAACCTAGGAGGTTCATATGCTAATTGTTTAGACCTTGGACTGCCTCTAATCTGAATGCATTTTGACCACTAGAGGGCATTAGTTTATGTATTTCATATAGATAACATTGAGCTCATGCACGTGAAGTACCCCAGAGTGAGCATGATTGGCTAAAGAACTGAAATAAGGGGGCAGTCTGCATAGGCTTAGATACAAGTTACAGAGGCAAAAAGTGTATTTCTATAACAGTGTTGGTTATGCAAAGCAGGGAAATGGGTAATAAAGAGATTATCTTTATTTTTAAACAAAAATTCTGGTGTTGACTGTCCCTTTAAATATTAGTTAATTGATCATCTCCCAGCATCAGGACCCTTATTATAGATTTCTCATCCTTGTAAATAATTGTAAAAAGGATTGATCAGACAAAATATTAACTGTTACACTAGAATGATTACAGTGACTTCAGAGCTGTGGTTAACTGTTTCGCAATACATAAAAGTGTCACAGATCTCTGAATTTTATCTCCAAGGACTACGTATTTTGTAACATAAAATAGCTATTGTTATATAGTGGTATTTTTATGCTTTTGTGCTTTATATTATTTTTTATTAATTTGCTGTAACTATATTAAAACTTGTCTGACCATATACCTTGATTTCTTTTATAAAGGCATGACTTGAATTATTTCATTGTTATCGCTATTATTTTATTACATTTATTGCATTTTTCATATTATTTATGGTTATTGTCATACCATTGCTTAAAAAAATTTATATTCAGATATAGGGCCAGATTACGAATGGAGCGGAAACATTTTGAGCTCGAGCAAAAAGGGGTTTATCACTCGTCAGGCTACCACTGGTATTACAAGTTAAAAAGTAAGAATGATCGCTTGAGTGCAATTGCGTTTTACATTAGAATGATTACCGCCATTTCAGAGCTGTGGTTAACTGTTTTGTGAAACATAAAAATGTCACTAAGCACATAAAAAAATACATTACAAAGTACACTTACACTCATAATGACACCATATAATACAAACTATTATTTTAAAAAAATTGTAAAAACAGGTTTTAAGTGCTCAAAGGACTTAACATTGAGATAAATATACAGGGAGTGCAGAATTATTAGGCAAGTTGTATTTTTGAGGATTAATTTTATTATTGAACAACAACCATGTTCTCAATGAACCCAAAAAACTCATTAATATCAAAGCTGAATAGTTTTGGAAGAAGTTTTTAGTTTGTTTTTAGTTATAGCTATTTTAGGGGGATATCTATGTGTGCAGGTGACTATTACTGTGCATAATTATTAGGCAACTTAACAAAAAACAAATATATACCCATTTCAATTATTTATTTTTACTAGTGAAACCAATATAACATCTCAATATTCACAAATATACATTTCTGACATTCAAAAACAAAACAAAAACAAATCAGTGACCAATATAGCCACCTTTCTTTGCAAGGACACTCAAAAGCCTGCCATCCATGGATTCTGTCAGTGTTTTGATCTGTTCACCATCAACATTGCGTTCAGCAGCAACCACAGCCTCCCAGACACTGTTCAGAGAGGTGTACTGTTTTCCCTCCTTGTAAATCTCACAGGTTCTCAATGGGGTTCAGATCAGGTGAACAAGGAGGCCATGTCATTAGATTTTCTTCTTTTATACCCTTTCTTGCCAGCCACGCTGTGGAGTACTTGGACGCGTGTGATGGAGCATTGTCCTGCATGAAAATCATGTTTTTCTTGAAGGATGCAGACTTCTTCCTGTACCATTGCTTGAAGAAGGTGTCTTCCAGAAACTAGCAGTAGGACTGGGAGTTGAGCTTGACTCCATCCTCAACCCGAAAAGGCTCCACAAGCTCATCTTTGATGATACCAGCCCAAACCAGTACTCCACCTCCACCTTGCTGGCGTCTGAGTCGGACTGGAGCTCTCTGCCCTTTACCAATCCAGCCACTGGCCCATCCATCTGGCCCATCAAGACTCACTCTCATTTCATCAGTCCATAAAACCTTAGAAAAATCAGTCTTGAGATATTTCTTGGCCCAGTCTTGACGTTTCAGCTTGTGTGTCTTGTTCAGTGGTGGTCGTCTTTCAGCCTTTCTTACCTTGGCCATGTCTCTGAGTATTGCACACCTTGTGCTTTTGGGCACTCCAGTGATGTTGCAGCTCTGAAATATGGCCAAACTGGTGGCAAGTGGCATCTTGGCAGCTGCACGCTTGACTTTTCTCAGTTCATGGGCAGTTATTTTGCGCCTTGGTTTTTCCACACGCTTCTTGCGACCCTGTTGACTATTTTGAATGAAACGATTGATTGTTCGATGATCACGCTTCAGAAGCTTTGCAATTTTAAGAGTGCTGTATCCCTCTGCAAGATATCTCACTATTTTTGACTTTTCTGAGCCTGTCAAGTCCTTCTTTTGACCCATTTTGCCAAAGGAAAGGAAGTTGCCTAATAATTATGCACACCTGATATAGGGTGTTGATGTCATTAGACCACAC
Source organism: Bombina bombina (assembly GCF_027579735.1). Classification (NCBI taxonomy): domain Eukaryota; kingdom Metazoa; phylum Chordata; class Amphibia; order Anura; family Bombinatoridae; genus Bombina; species Bombina bombina. The sequence goes on along the minus strand of NC_069502.1, from coordinate 469,161,060 downwards.
CCCTTCTCATTACAGAGATGCACATCACCTAATATGCTTAATTGGTAGTAGGCTTTCGAGCCTATACAGCTTGGAGTAAGACAATATGCATAAAGAGGATGATGTGGTCAAAATACTCATTTGCCTAATAATTCTGCACACAGTGTATTTACATTCCTAAATATGTATATGTATGTATATATAAATGTCTATATATGTATATGCAGATATATTTAAGTATTTATAAATCCATAAATAGACATATATAGAAGTGCATTGGAGCCCTTTGTAGTAGATAAAAACATGAAAAAACATATTTATACAATGTTCATATTTAAAGGGACAGTATACTGTAAAATAGTTTTTCCCTTAATGTGTTTACAATTGCTTTTTTTACCAACTGCAGTGTAAAAAATGTATGAAAATTAGCTTTTTAAGGTTTATTTCTGTATATTAAAGCTCTGATTTTGTGTTTTGAAGCCACAGCCTAATAAAATAGGTTGAGCTTGTAGGTATAATCAGATCTCATTACTGTATCACATTGTACACATATACCTGCTTCTTTATCTTATATCTGTCTTTAAAACAATCACCAATACTTTGAGAGAACAATGGAAAATCAACATTTTATTACCTTATCTCTGCTTTATCACACTGAGAGTGTAATTTCTTCTGCTGGCTGTGTTTACAAAGCTTATCTATAGCTGGTACGCGCGGCCACAAACTTTCAGAATAGGTGGGGATACCACATGCTAAATTAACAATTTCAAATGCCAATATAAGGGTAAAGGAAATACTTGTAAACAATTTAATACACTCCAGCAGGTAAAGTGGATCATTGGGAACAAATTAAAGGGGAGAACATTTTTGAGTAAACTGTCCCTTTAAGAAAGGGTTTAACTATGTATTAAATGTAAATATTTCACATGCCAGTATTATTTACATATCAGAATATGTTTTATGTATTATTAAAGAGATATTCCTGTATTTATCTCTATATACACACGGTTATGTGCTGTGATTGATCTTCAAAACCTTCTGTCTGAAAGCACTGGCGAAGGGGAGGAGTTAAATCTATGTTTATCACTAAATACAGTTTGGAATACAATAAAATATGTAACATAATAAGAGAATGTTTACCAATTCTATTCTCAGATCCTATTTTGAAAGAGGTTGTAAAAGAAGGATGTAACTTTATATCCAAGAGGGGAAAGACAATTGGCAATGACGTGTCACCTTCACTTCTACCAAATCTAAATAGACAGACGTGGTTAGTGGGTAGAAAATACTTTTATAAATGCAGACATTGCATTTGTAAAACCTGTGACTATGTTGTTGAAGGTAGCACGTTCACTTCATCTATGTCTAAAGATCATTATATCAAGTACAACATTTACTGCAATACTACACACGTTATCTACTTTTTAAAATGCAAATCAGGTTTCCACCAATATGTGGGAAGGACTAAAAGACCCCTTAGGGAAAGGTTTCTGGAGCATCTAAGGTCAATTGATGATCCTGAGAGTAATACACCAATAGCTTACCACTTTTGGGACCTTCATAATTCAGACTCAAGTATGTTATCAGTGCATGGCATTGATCATGTTCCAGTGTTGAGACGTGGGGGAGATAGAGAAGGAGAATTAAGTGTGAGAGAAGTTTTTTGGATTTTTTTTCCTTACAAACAAGTCTACCTAGAGGTCTCAACACTAGAATGGATGTTGATCATTTTGTATAAATTAAATGTGTATACACTAAAATCATAATCTGTGTTTTCAAAATTATATCTTTAAATCTGTTTATTACACATATGTATTATCTTCCTATATCAGCCTAGGCTAAGTTAAGCTATTAAGTTTGCAAATAGCAGGCTTTCAAATTTATTATGATGTATGTCTCTTTAAAAATTGCATTTAAATTGCACACAGAACTAAGGCTTTGAAGGGCAGTGAACAAGTGCACAACTGTACGAAACGCGTATGTCGTGAAGCTTCTGTTTACCTGCTAGGAGTTTTACCTGTCACGCTTTGTTTTAGACAAGTTTGTATCTTTATTTGTTTTAACAGTGATAAAATACATTGACTTTTTATCTATTTAAAGGGACATTGTAGTGGAAAAATTACATGCTCTAATTTGTTATTTTATATCTGTGTTATTTTCTTCCACTACTTTCTGTAGAGATCTATGTGTTTAACCCCCAAAAAGGGTTTAACACAGAAGTAAAATTCTGCTCTGGACCCACAGAGCACTTCTGGTCCAGACATGGAAACATATGGTGAACCAATCAGCAGCAGCAGTCACACAACCCTGATAAACCCTAACTGTGCTCAGTTCAGGAGCTGCAATGCTTGCAGTTCCAGAGTGAGACTTCAATTTTACCTATGTGTTTAACCACCTTTACACGCCCCTGTCCACCACAGCTTGCCTCTGGTGTGCTGAATTTCCCTGGCTGAATTCAGCATTACACACGAGCGCTATTTTGCGCTTGTGTGCAATCCTGACCCCTGCTCACGCACAGCCAATCATGTGCGGGCAGGAGCTGTCAATCTCCCCGGTTGGACAATGCTTGTTAAATACGGACTGCAGGTACTCTTGTCAGAACTTGCAGTCGTGGGGGGGTAGAAAGGCTTGCAAAGCCTTTAATAAATCAACCCTATAATGTATCTATATTTTAAAAATAATTATATTACCATCAACATTAGGTAAAACGATTACAAATAAATAAACAAAACTGGTCTTGTCAACCAGAAAATGCATTAAACCAGCACATTTAACGCAGCTAAGTGATATAATCAGTCACACATTGGCACATGACAGCTTTTGTACTATCACACACCTTGACATCTCTGTATATTCTAACACATTGAAAGATATTGTGTGAACACTTACAATTCACTGTGAAACATTTTATTTTAAATGCTTCTGTTTTGTTTGGAAATGTCATATATACTGCTGCTTTCATTTTTGTTATTTATTACTGTTTATAACTTTAAACACAAATCTGTTTGTTCTGTTAGCTGTTAGCCTTACTGATTTCAATGGGACATAAAAATAGCTGCATGTGAATGACCACAAATCAGTGAACCTTTGTCTTGCCCCTTTCATGGTCACAGTAGTTTTAATACATTTATAAAATTATACTTGGTGCTTCTGTTAATTCATGTTAATGGCATTATTGAAATGCTACAATGTTAACTGTAGAACACAAATAATGGAAGAGCTCCAACTGTTTAACAACCTCATGGTATGAAATTTTCATTTTCTGTTGCTCTGGATAAAGATGTAGCTGTGCCACCGTTTAAATGACAGTCGCTACTGAAAAATACATATGCACCAAAATCCTATTACTTTAAGAATAATTATAAACAAACCCAAATGGATTCATTTTTATTTCACAACACACTTCTTTACAACCCCCTGGAGCCTTCTATCCTTTTTTTTTTTGAGAAAGGAAGGCCACAATTTGTATTAGTAATCGTGCCTAGAATAACCAACAATATAAATTAAAGAGTGAGGTCTGTGGTCAACAGTAGGCCCATATATTGTTCTGTAGCTCAACATTTACACAGCTTTCCACTTATTCCAGAATAAGAAATCATGGTAAATGTATATCTAATTTTCCTCAACAATTATGTAATTCCTAGCTTTGTACCAAACATTAGATTATTACTGTGGACAGATGTTACCTGAGAATGCTAATACAAACCTCCTTTTTCAGAAGAGTCATTGGGGCATATTTATCAAGGTCTGGCGGACCTGATCCGACACTGCGCCAGCAGGGGGGTATCAATCAACCCGATCGCACTCGATCGGGTTGTATTGTGGCGATGTGTGTCCGCCTGCTCAGAGCAGGTGGACAGGTTATGGACTGGAGCAGCGGTCTTTGTGACCGCTGCTTTATAACTGCTGTTTCTGGCGAGCCTGCAGGCTCGCCAGAAATACGGGGCATCAAGCTCCATTTGGAGCTTGATACATATGCCCCATTGTATCTGAACAAATATTTTATATTTTAATATTTTATTAAATTATTATGTTGACATATTAAATTATATATCTGTGTTAAAAAAAAAGAAAAAAGAAAAGAAAAGAAAAAAGTTTTGTATGAAATTCCATGATTTTTTTTTTATATATCACAACATAGGATATAACAAGCTAGAGCACAGTACCCTTAAAATAACAAGAAGTTTTTAAGTGTTTTGCAAATGCTGATCAGTGTTGTGTTTATAACCCCATTAAAAGCAATATGCTCATTTCAAATATAAGAGAATACACATCTTCTCTTAAAGGGATTGTCTAGTCAAAATTAAACTTTCATGAATCAGATAGAGCATGCAATTTTAAGCAACTTTCTAATTTACTCCTATTATCAATTTTTCTACGTTCTCTTGTTACATTTATTTGAATAAGCAAGAATATAATCTTAGGAGTCGCCCATTTTTGGTTCAGTACCTGGGTAGTGCTTGCTAATTGGCGTCTTACCAATTAGTAAGCGCTACCCAGGTGCTGGACTAAAAATGGGCCGGCTCCTAAGCTTACATTCTTGCTTTTTTCAAATAAAGATAATGAGAGAACGAAGAACAAATTGATAATAGGATTAAATTAGAAAGTTGTTTAAAATTGTATGCTCTATATCAATCATGAAAGTTTAATTTTGCCTACACTATCCCTTTAAGAGAAGATGTGTATTCTGGAATGATTTCAGCAAGTTAATTCCCAGTATCCATGATAATAATAATGGGAAATGATAAAGCAGAAGAAAAGCCAGAATAAAACAAGAGCTCATGGTCTCGATCGGCCACTATCAGGGGGTGTTGATCAACCTGATCGTATTCGATCGAGTTGATTTCTGTCTGCTGCCTCAGAGCATGCAGACAAGTTATGGAGCAGCGGTCTTTAGAGGTTTAGGTTCCAATGCCACTTTACATATCACTAGTTAGGCCTCAACTTGAGCATTGTGTGCAGTTTTGGTCTAAAAAAAAAAACTTAGAGGAGAGAAGGGAAAGAGGTGATATGATAGTAGCTTTCAAGTATATTAAGGCGCTTAGTAAAGCTGAGGCTGTGAGTATTTTTCATAAAAAGAAAACTGGCCTCAAGCTGAAGGGTAGTAGAATCAGGAGCAATTTGCACTTCTTTACAGAAAGGGTGATTGATTTATGAAATAAACTTTCACAAGAGGTACTAATGACAAACACTGTGAGAGACTTCAAGAAGGCCTGGGATAAGCATAGGCTATTTGATTTTATATAGGAATATATTCCTTTGCTAGACACATAGGCACCTAATAGGCAGATCCATTGAGGAGTCATTTTTTTCATTTGAACATGCCCTTAGAATCTAAAATTTATGCATTTTGCGCTAAGATGCTTAACCAGTGAATGTCATAAAAAAACGGATTGCTCCGACTGTGCTATGTCAATTGTTACTCAGTGGGGCTTATTATTATCAGCAAACAAATTGCCCCCGGAATTGGGATTATAAATGTGTGTATATATATCCTTTGCTGATGTGTCTGTTTTCCTTACGCCCTACTATTTTTAAAGTATGTGTTATCTCAGTGCTCAAAATAAAACAACTATATACTATCTGTAAGAACTACAAACGCACTTAAGCATCGTAGTGCAAAATGCATAAATATTAGATTCTAAGGGCATGTTCAAATGAAAAAAAACAACTCCTCAATGGATCTGCCTATTAGGTGCCTATGTGTCTAGCAAAGGAACATATTCCTATATAAAATACCCCTAAATCATCTATTCTCAAGAATAGACTAGATACTCATAGTGTGCCAGTACACTTCATAAATTGTCATAATTCAGATCCAACTAGTTTACAGATAAAAATACTAGATTGGGTTTCACCAAATAGTTCTAACAATAAACTAAAAACACTTCGACAAAGGTAAACTTATTGGATATATGAACTTAATACTCTCAATACATCCAATAAGTATGGTCTTAATATTGACCTCGATCTACAAGCATTCATGTAAGACTAGTTAGTGAACAATAAGACATTGATTATATTGGGTGTATATATACCCTCAAATATTCAAGACATTGCCCCTTTAAGAATAGATGATTTAAGGGTATTTTATATAGGAATATGTTCCTTTGCTAGACCCATAGGCACCAAATAGGCAGATCCACTGAGGAGTCGTTTTTTTCATTTGAACATGCCCTTAGAATCTAATATTTATGCATTTTGCGCTAGGATGCTTAAGTGCGTTTGTAGTACTTACAGATAGTATATAGTTGTTTTATTTTGAGCACTGAGATAACACATACTTTAAAAATAGTAGGGTGTAAGGAAAACAGACACATCAGCAAAGGATATATATATACACGCATTTATAATCCCAATTCCGGGGGCAATTTGTTTGCTGATAATAATAAGCCCCACAGAGTAACAATTGATATATCACAGTCGGTGCAATCCATTTTTTATGACATTCACTGGTTATAACATTTAATCTGTTCTCTTAATGTAATAAATATACATATATTATTTTTTCTACTGCTCACGATCAAAAATCAGTCTAAGTGTTCGCTTGTAAGGAGATTAACATTTTAAGAAATATACATATATAATGAGGACTTTTTTACTGTTTTCATTATCTACTATTCATTTATATCGATATTCATATTAATATTTTTAATATAGTGCCAAAAATGGTAGTCAACTCGTATAGCGATCATGTTGCTAAGTTATATTATATTTTTATCACATTATCATTATGTTAAACACCTTGTTATTTTGTTATTCAGCTCTGTTGTAACCATGATGAGTAGTTGATTATCCCCACAAGGTTTTGATTGACAGGGTAAAAGCCCAATGAGTTGTTTTGACATACAACCAATCATAAAGTTACACAAAACACCGGGAACACTTTGAATGGAGACTATTTAAGATAGGAAAAATATAATAGAGGTAAGAACTTACCTGATAAATTCATTTCTTTCATATTGGCAAGAGTCCATGAGCTAGTGACGTATGGGATATACAATGCTACCAGGAGGGGCAAATTTTCCCAAACCTCAAAATGCCTATAAATACACCCCTCACTACACCCACAATTCAGTTTAATGAATAGCCAAACAGTGTGGGGATAAAGAAAGGAGTAGAAAGCATCAAAAAAAGATATTTGGAAATAATTGTGCTTTATACAAAAAATGATAACCACCATAAAAAGGGTGGGCCTCATGGACTCTAGCCAATATGAAAGAAATTAATTTATCAGGCAAGTTCTTACATAAATGATGTTTTCTTTCATGTAATTGGCAAGAGTCCATGAGCTAGTGACATATGGGATAGCAATACCCAAGATGTGGAACTCCACGCAAGAGTCACTAGAGAGGGAGGGATAAAAATAAAAACAGCAATTTTCCGCTGAAAAAATTAATCCACAACCCAAAAAAATAAGTTTATTCTCATAAATGAAAGAAAAAAACTTAAATCAAAAGCAGAAGAATCAAACTGAAACAGCTGCCTGAAGAACTTTTCTACCAAAAACTGCTTCCGAAGAAGCAAATACAACAAAACGGTAGAATTTAGTAAATGTATGCAAAGAGGACCAAGTTGCCACTTTGCAAATCTGATCAACTGAAGCTTCATTCTTAAAGGCCCACAAAGTGGAGACTGATCTAATAGAATGAGCTGTAATTCTCTGAGGCGGAGCCTGACCCGACTCCAAATAAGCTTGATGAATCAAAAGTTTCAACCAAGAAGCCAAGGAAATAGCAGAAGCCTTCTGACCTTTCCTAGGACCAGAAAATAAAACAAATAGACTGGAAGTCTTCCTGAAATCTTTAGTAGCTTCCACATAATATTTCAAAGCCCTTACCACATCCAAAGAATGTAAGGATCTTTCCAAAGAATTCTTAGGATTAGGACACAAGGAAGGGACAGCAATTTCTCTATTAATGTTGTTAGAATTCACAACCTTAGGTAAAAATTGAAAAGAAGTCCGCAAAACTGCCTTTTCCTGATGAAAAATCAGAAAAGGAGACTCACAAGAAAGAGCAGATAGCTCAGAAACTCTTCCAGCAGAAGAGATAGCCAAAAGGAACAACACTTTCCAAGAAAGTAGTTTAATGTCCAAAGAATGCATAGGCTCAAATGGAGGAGCCTGTAAAGCCTTCAGAACCAAATTAGGACTCCAAGGAGGAGAAATTGATTTAATGACAGGCTTAAAACAAACTAAAGCTTGTACAAAACAGTGAATATCAGGAAGTATAGCAATCTTTCTGTGAAATAAAACAGAAAGAGCAGAGATTTGTCCCTTCAAGGAACTTGCAGACAAACCCTTATCCAAACCATCCTGAAGAAACTGTAAAATTCTAGGAATTCTAAAAGAATACCAAGAGAATTTATGAGAAGAACTCCATGAAATGTAAGTCTTGCAAACTCTATAATAAATCTTTCTAGAGACAGATTTATGAGCTTGTAACATAGTATTAATCCCTGAGTCAGAGAAACCTCTATGACTTAGTACTAAGCGTTCAATTTCCATACCTTCAAATTTAATGATTTGAGATCCTGATGGAAAAACAGACCTTGAGACAGTAGGTCCGGCCTTAATGGAAGTGGCCAAGGCTTGCAACTGGACATCCGAAACAGATCCGCATACCAAAACCTGTGTGGCCATGCTGGAGCCACCATCAACACAAACGATTGTTCCATGATGATTTTGGAGATCACTCTTGGAAGGAGAACTAGAGGCGGGAAAATGTAAGCAGGATGATAACACCAAGGAAGTGTCAGCGCATCCACTGCTTCCGCCTGAACGTCCCTGGACCTGAACAGGTATCTGGGAAGTTTCTTGTTTAGATGAGAGGCCATGAGATCTATTTCTGGAAGACCCCACATCTGAACAATCTCAGAAAACACATCTGGATTGAGAGACCACTCCCCTGGATGTAAAGTCTGACGGTTGAGATAATCCGGCTCCCAATTGTCTACACCTGGGATATGCACTGCAGAGAGATTCCGCCCAAGCAAGTATCCAAGATACTTCTTTCATAGCTTGGGGACTGTGAGTCCCACCCTGATGATTGACATATGCCACTGTTGTGATATTGTCTGTCTGAAAACAAATGAACGGTTCTCTCTTTAACAGAGGCCAAAACTGAAGAGCTCTGAGAATTGCACAGAGTTCTAAAATATTTATTGGTAATCTTGCCTCTTGAGATTTCCAAACCCCTTGTGCTGTCAGAGTTTTCCAAACAGCTCCCCAACTTGAAAGACTTGCATCTGTTGTGATCACAGTCCAGATTGGCTGAACAAAAGAAGCCCCTTGAACTAAATGATGGTGATCTATCCACCACATCAGAGAGTGTCGTACATTGGGATTTAAGGATATTAATTGTGATATCTTTGTATAATCCCTGCACCATTGGTTCAGCATACAAAGCTGTAGAGGTCTCATGTGAAAACGAGCAAAGGGGATCGCATCCGATGCTGCAATCATGAGACCTAAAACTTCCATGCACATAGCCACTGAAAAGAATGACTGAGACTGAAGGTGCCGGCAGGCTGCAACCAATTTTAAACATCTCTTGTCTGTTAGAGACAGAGTCATGGACACTGAATCTATCTGGAAACTTAAAAAGGTGACCCTTGTCTGAGGAATCAAGAAACTTTTTGGTAAATTGATCCTCCAACCATGTTTCTGAAGAAACAACACTAGTTGATTTGTGTGAGATTCTGCAGAACGTAAAGACTGAGCTAGTACCAAGATATCGTCCAAATAAGGAAACACAGCAATACCCTGTTCTCTGATTACAGAGAGTAGGGCACCTAGAACCTTTGAAAAGTTTCTTGGAGCGGTTGCTAGGCCAAATGGAAGAGGAACAAATTGGTAATGCTTGTCTAGAAAAGAGAATCGCAGAAACTGATAATGTTCTGGATGAATTGGAATACGAAGGTATGAATCCTGCAAGTCTATTGTGGACATATAATGTCCTCGCTGAACAAAAGGCAGAATAGTCCTTATAGTCATCATCTTGAAAGTTGGTACTCTTACATAACAATTCAAAATTTTCAGATCCAGAACTGGTCTGAACAAATTTTCCTTCTTTGGGATAATGAATAGATTTGAATAAAACCCCAAACTTTGTTCCTGAAAAGAAAATGGCATGATTACCCCTAAAGTCTCCAGGTCTGAAACACACTTCAGGAAAGCCTGAGCTTTTACTGGATTTGGTGGGATACGTGAGAGAAAAAAATCTTCTCACAGGAAGTCTTACTCTGAATCCTATTCGATACCCTTGAGAGACAATGCTCTGAATCCATTGATTTTGGACAGAATTTATCCAAATATCCTTGAATAACCTTAATCTTTCGCCTACCAGCTGAGCTGGAATGAGAGCCGCACCTTCATGCGGACTTAGGGGCTGACTCTGGTTTCTTAAATGGCTTGGATTTATTCCAATTTGAGGAAGGCTTTCAATTGGAAACAGATTCCTTGGGGGAAGGATTGAGTTTTGTTCCTTATTTTGATGAAAGGAACAAAAACGGTTAGAAGCCTTAGATTTACCCTTAGGTTTTTTATCCTGAGGCAGAAAAACTCCCTTTCCCCCAGTGACAGTTGAAGTAATAGAATCCAACTGAGAACCAAATAAATTATTACCTTGGAAAGAAAGAGATAGTAATCTAGATTTAGATGTCATATCAGCATTCCAAGATTAAGCCACAAAGCTCTTCTAGCTAATATAGCTAAAGACATGGATCTAACATCAATTTTGATAATATCAAAAATGGCATCACAAATAAAATTATTAGCATATTGCAGTAAGCGAATAATGCTAGATATGTCAGAATCCAATTCTTGTTGTGCTAAATTCTCCAACCAGAAAGTTGATGCAGCCGCAACATCAGCCAAAGAAATTGCAGGTCTGAGAAGATGACCTGAATATAAATAGGCCTTCCTTAGATAAGATTCAAGCTTCCTATCTAAAGGATCCTTAAAGGAAGTACTATCTTCCATAGGAATAGTGGTACGTTTAGCAAGAGTAGAAATAGCCCCATCAACTTTGGGGATTTTTTCCCAAAACTCTATAGAATTTGCTGGTAAAGGATACAATTTTTTAAACCTTGAAGAAGGAATAAAAGAAGTACCTGGCTTATTCCATTCCTTAGAAATCATATCAGAAATAGCCTCAGGAATAGGAAAAACCCCTGGAGAAACCACAGGAGGCTTAAAACAGCATTTAAACGTTTATTAGACTGAACTTTAGAGGGGACTGGTTACCTCAATATCTAAAGTAATTAACACTTCTTTTAATAAAGAACGCATATACTCTATTTTAAATAAATAAGTAGATTTGTCAGTGTCAATGTCTGAGGAAGGATCTTCTGTATAAGATAAATCCTCATCAGAAGAGGATAAATTATTATGTTGTTGGTCATTTGAAATTTCATCAACTGAATGAGAAGTTTTAAAAGACCTTTTACGTTTATTAGAAGGTGGGAATGCAGACAAAGCCTTCTGGATAGAATAAGAAACAAATTCTTTAAAATTCATAGGTATATCATGTACATTAGAAGTTGAAGGAACTGCAAATGGCAATGTACTATTACTGATGGACACACTATCTGCATGTAAAAGTTTATCATGACAACTATTACAAATGAAATTCAGCGAAATAATTTCCACAATCTTACAACAAATACACTTATCTTTGGTAGAACGGATGTCATGCAGCAATTTTCCAGCAGAAACTTCTAAGGCAGGATCAGATTGAGACATCTTGCAAAATGTAAAAGAAAAAACAACATATAAAGCAAAATTATCAATTTCCTTATATGAAAGTTTCAGGAATGGGAAAAAATGCAAATAGCGTAGCCTTCTGATAGAGAAAAAGGCAAGAGGCAAACACCAATAGGGTATTAAAATAATGAAAAAGTTTGGTGCCAAGTATGACGCACAACGTAACTGAAAACTTTTTTGGTGCCAAAATTAACCAGAAATTACACACTCGCATCACTAATGACGCAACCGTGTGTAAGGCTTCAACTATGGCTTCAACTATGTCAACTATGACGCCGGAAATGACGAAGTTGCGTCATAGACGTATTTTTCGCGCCAAAAAAATTCTCGTGCCAAGAATGACGCAATAAAGTTTAGCATTTGGCGCACCCGCGGGCCTAATACCGCCCGCAATTTGCAAGAAGTAGTCAATTGAAAAAAAGACTAAACCCCAGGTAAGAAAAAAAAAATTCTTAAAAAATGTTTATATTCCCCAAATATGAAACTGACAGTCTGCAGAAGGAAATACATGAACCTGACTCATGGCAAATATAAGTACAATACATATATTTAGAACTTTATATAAATGCATAAAGTGCCAAACCATAGCTGAGGTGTCTTAAGTAATAAAAAAACATACTTAAAAAAGACACCCATCCACATATAGCAGATAGCCAATCCAGTACTGAAACAGTTATCAGTAGAGGTAATGGAATATGAGAGTATATCGTCGATCTGAAAAGGGAGGTAGGAGATGAATCTCTACGACCGATAACAGAGAACCTATGAAATAGACCCCCGTTAGAGAAATCCTCGGATTCAATAAGTGATACTCCCTTCACGTCCCTCTGACATTCGCTGTACTCTGAGAGTAATCGGGCTTCAACATTGCTGAGAAGCGCATATCAACATAGAAATCTTAGCACAAACTTACTTCACCACCTCCAAAGGAGGCAAAGTTTGTAAAACTGAATTGTGGGTGTGGTGGGAGGCGTATTTATAGGCATTTTGAGGTTTGGGAAACTTTGCCCCTACTGGTAGGATTGTATATCCCATACGTCACTAGCTCATGGACTCTTGCCAATTACATGAAAGAAATAGAAGTTCCATAACTACCCTCTTGAGAAAGTCTGGGTGTCACCAGATGAAACGCCTTGAGGTTATGTGTACCTCTATCAACGCAAGTTGTACAGAAGTCTTCGAGAGTTAATCACCTGTAGGACTGGTGCAAACAGTGGGAGACCTATTCAATACTAGACGGTCCCACACTTGCCGAGAAGGAGTACACAGTGATATTCTGCATTACTTGCATATTACATTTTTAATCCTGTACGTGCATTTTTATCAATGCGCTTTTTTATGTGTTAAATAAAAGTTTTACCCTTAGAGGTGCCTTGGGCGCTTGTTTTCTTTTCTCTTTTCTCTTATCTAGTAGAGTTAGCCTTGAAAAGTCAACAGGGTGCATTTAATCTTATGAGTATTAGAAATTGATAATTTTTCAGAGCTAAATTACATAAAAAAATGGACAAAATAAATAATGGAAATAGGTTGCAAAGTTGTTTAATTATGCATAAACATTTTATATACAAATATCAAGGCGTTTACTATCCATTTGAACAAGCAAAAAGTAAAAATCTAATCCTTTCCACATTATGTGGAATTCTCTGTATGGGATCTAATTTCTGCTGTGCACAATAAAACCATGCCCCAGACTGAATGACTATGCCCTTGGAGACAATCACAAACAAGAGTGAGGCATTGTCATAAAAGGGAAAGACAGGAATAAACATTTAGTTATACCATTAAACCCAATGTGAAAAAATAAGAGATAGGAAAAGAATAAACTGCATAACATGTTGTTTTATTGTCTTCTTATTTCTATTATTTTGTTCACATTGGATTTAATGGTATAAGACAAGTTGATAAGAGTGTACAATCCAGAGGTGTACCGACTTGACACACTACTTTTTTAGTCACAGAGCAAATGAGCAAATATTTGAAATTATATTGAGTTTGAAATGAATAGTTCTATATAAACTTCCAATGAGTGATATTTTTGCAAGAGCATACTGTATGACCTTGGTCATTCTTGCACAATTACCACAAATTGATATATTCACACACAAATTTTTAAAAGATAGATTGGATAATGTTAGAAAGGAAAATGACAGTCAAATAGAAGAGTATTTTCCAACTTAAGCTATCAGCTGCATAGAGAGAAAAGTAGATGGGTAATTTATTTGCTACATATGGGAAGAGATTTGTGAGCTGTGAATAACAGTATCGGTAATAAGATCATTCAACCATGAGTGCATATAAACCTCCATTCCAATCTGTTTGCCATGTGACAACTTTAGCATCCATAAGAAGAACAGTTGCTTGAATAAGTTAAATCGTCTGACCTGAAGCCAGAACATCTGGGCCTCCATTACATATGCAGCGTCGCCCGCAAAATCCTCCGCCACAAGATTTGACGTGATTTTGGTATTACATATACGGCGTAGCATACAAGTTACGTGCGTATATTTCATCCTTCGGACGTATTTTTTTACCCATAGACTAACATAGAACAGCAGCGCAATTTGGTATCCAATATACAGCGTAAGGACTTACGAGCTCAGAATTCAGAGAATCTACTCCATTCTTATCTCGCCACAAATTGCAGGCGCAGTAACCCTTGCACTGACTAAAAACTAACTCCCTGAAGGCCTAACAAATGCATGCGCAATCACATACATATCAGCCAAAAATCTCAAACAGTTAAACCTCTTCTAAGCATTTATTATTCCTGCCCCTGCAAATGTGTGAGGTGTTAGAAAAAAAAGTGTGGTGTATTTGTATATGTATGTATGCAAAATGTGTGCAATATGTAAAAATTATGTGTAAGTGTACAAGCTTAATCAAACAACAACGCGACCTAACTAACTCCTCTGTTTGCTGTAGCTCAACTAACAATCCAAACATACTGAAGAAAATGGCAGCTGTGCATGAGTTTATATATGAATTTTGAATAGCGTAATTACATGTCGCATTTATATTTGAAATTGCGGTTCATTTTTACGAGTGTTAGCCTAATTTGCATAAAACTACTCTTTATTGACACTTTCCGTGGACAAAATACTGGCATAAGTTACTTACGACGACTGAAATGTGTATTTGCGCAAATTTCAGAAGATCGCCAGTTTGTCCTACTTACGCCAGTTTAGCATCTAAAGGCGCAGTATATGTAATGCCCCAATGTGCAAGGTGAAATTACGGCTGGGGCAGGTTCCCATGCTTGCGCCGAAACCTGCGCTATATATGTGATCGCGCCCATTGATGTCTTACTTTGTAATAGGTTAAACTTGAAAACCTATAAGAAACAGAATTATTGGGGAGTTTTCTCTGGGTTTTTGCAGACCTACATGAATTTAATATATATGCATCCAATGTAAAGGCAAAACAAGGTCATTTTTTTTTGTATGGCTATGGTATTTGAATGTGTTTTTTTTACAGTTAAAGGGACACTCAAGTCAAAATAAAGTTTTATGATTCAGATAGAGCAGCAGTTTTAAGACACTTTCCAATTTACTTCCATTATCAAATTTTGCACAGTCTTTTTATATTCATTTCTGGGGAACAAAATCCTACTGAGCATGTGCACAAGCTCACAGGGTATACATATACTACTCTGTGATTGGCTGATGTCTGTCACATGATACAGGGGCCCAGAAAATGGGAGAAAAAATAAATTTGTCAGAAAATAAATCTACTGCTAATTTTAAATTTAGAGTAGGTATTAAATCAATGTCTTTTTAACTGCTGCGTCATAACTGCAGTCTCTGGCGAGTTTGAAGACTCGCCAGAAACACGGGCCCACAAGCTCCATACGTAGCTTGATAAAGGGGCCTCTATGTCTTCAAAATTATTCAAAAAGGTAAACAAAAAACAAACAAACAGAGATTAGGAACCCTCAACATATCTGATCAAAGATGTCCTCTAGTATACTGGAAGAGAGCACTATGTTTAGGCACATTAAATGGCCTATCCAAATGATTAGGAACCCTCAACATATCTGATCAAAGATGTCCTCTAGTATACTGGAAGAGAGCACTATGTTTAGGCACGTTAAATGACCTATCCAAATGATTAGGAACCCTCAACATATCTGATCAAAGATGTCCTCTAGTATACTGGAAGAGAGCACTATGTTTAGGCACATTAAATGGCCTATCCAAATGATTAGGAACCCTCAACATATCTGATCAAAGATGTCCTCTAGTATACTGGAAGAGAGCACTATGATTAGGCACATTAAATGGCCTATCCAAATGAATAGGACATTAGCTATTTATAAAGAAAAGCATAGGCAGTACAAAAGGTAAACAGCTAAATAAATGTCAATTATTATTGAGCAACGTTCAAAACTATATTTTGATGACTGTGCACAAATACTGATTAGTCAAGGACTCAAAGCAAGTCACTGTGACTTAATTACTTGCTATAATGTTTGTTTCCTACAGACACGATGCATGCTACTAAGCAACACGCTGTGATTAGCTGGATGCTTGTAGTTAAACTAAGGACAGATCAATTCATATGACACAAATTCACAGGGCTACAAGAAAAAAAGTTATCCATTTTAAAAAATTGCTACACCACCACTGAAACTAAAATAATAATTAACAATGTCTGGTTACTGAAGAACTCCATTTTATCAAAGGGACAAACAGAGCCACGATAGTGGCACACAAATATTTACACTGTTTCTTCATCAGGGCACATAGCAACAGGAAATGCATATAACTAAAGTATAACAAGTTTACATTATAAATATGTAAAATATAGCTTGCCCTAAAAATCTAACTAAATGACAAATGACAATTCCATGTGGTTTTCATGCAATTATAACATTTTCCATATGTTTTCCATGGAAATACAGAAGATGTTGCATGGTTTAACACATAGCTCTGAGTTTTCTATTGCAGTGCAATACACATCCATGCACATGACATATGGGTTGAAGTGATTTGTTGCATTTGTTTTTGAACACACAAGAAAATATACATATGGCTAAACCTTTCTGGATGCCTATTTAGACAAAATATACATGCACTCGTGTGATAGATTTGAATCTTGCTTTTGGTGAGCTACAAAAATGGAGCATTTCTTCCACAGAAAGAAAGTGACAATCCGAACTTGCACTGCAGCCTCTCTTCACTTCTACAGTAAGTAACTTATAATGGAATTTTTGCTCAAAGTATGTGGAATAATTTTTTTTTATAAACTAGTTACCCTCAGGTAGTAAGAGGAAAAGTTGCTTTCACTCATTACTCACACATGTTATTATTTTCAAAAGAGGTACAATTCATGTCATTAAGCCTATCTCACCTGCACTTCTGAAGAAAAACAGATAATAATTTTCTTGTGAGCTCCCATGAGGATAGAAATTCTGTTTTCTCCCAGACTTAATAGCTATGCTCATATATTATATAAAATGTGACTTGCTACTTCATTGCTTTCAATGTTCCCACAATTTGAGGAATTGTTCTCTCCAGCTGTCTCTCCTTCTTCCTTTTATGTTACATTTATTTTATAGTTTCAACCCAATCAAGGAAAAACATAATTAATATCTTTCCTGATAAATTCCTTTCTTTTATGGTGATAAGAGTCCATGATCAATTACTCCTGTTAATTACCTTTCCTGCCACTAGGAGGAGGCAAAGATTCCCAAACCTCAGAGCTTTATATAAACCCTCCCACCTCTATAGTTATTAGTCTGATGTTTAGCCAAGCTGACAGAGGTGAGAATGAAACAGATCAAAATAAATAGAGGAAATGGGGAAACAAGGATATGCCAAAAATAAATAAAAAAATCATTAAAAAAAGCAGGATGGGGTCTTGTGGACTCTTATCACCATGAAAGAAAGGAATTTATCAGGTAAGATATAAATTATGTTTAATTTCATATAAATTATAAGAGTCCATTATTCATTACTCCTGGGAACTAATACCCATACTGTAGCAGAGGCCACAAGTAATGGAAGAAAAAGGAAGGGATAAACATTCTTTTACAAAAAGAAAAAACACCCAAAATCAGAAGAATTATTTTTATATAATTGTATAAATGCAATTTGAAAACAGAAAACTGAGTCCTAGACAGAAACTACTGTCTGAAGAACTTTTCTACCCAAAGCAGCTTTATGTGAAGCAAAAACATAAAAATGGTAGAATTTAGTAAAAGTATGCACGAATGACAAAGTAGCTGTCTTGAAAATTTGTTCCATGGAGGCCTAATTTTTGAATGCCCAGGAAGTGCCTACGTAGTGAGTAGAATAACCTATGATATGCTTAGGAGGAGTTTGACGTGCTTCTACATAAGCCATATTAATTAATTGCTTAATCCAAGAGGTCAGAGCAACAGATGATGCCTTCTGCCCCCTGCGCTTACCGGAAAAAAGAACAAAAAAATCAGTAGTCTGTCTGAAATGTTTAGTAACCTCAAGATAATATTTCAGAGCCCGGACAACATCCAAGTTATGAAGAAGTCTCTCACAAGAATTCTTAGGATTAGGACAAAGGGAAGGAACTGCAATTTCCCTACTAAAATTTTCAGAGAAAACAACTTTAGCAGAAAATCAAATGCAAATTCTCAAAACAGCCTTATTGTTATGAAAAATTAAATAAGGATGATCAGAAGAAAGTGAAGACAACTCAGACACTCTTCTAGCAGATGAGATAGCCAAAAGAAATAAAGCATTCCAGGAAATAAGCTTACTATCCACCTTATGCATAGGTTCGAAAGGAGGAGACTGCAAAACGTTCAGAACCAAATTAAGATTCCAAGGAGCAGAAATAGGTTTGATTACAGGCTTTATTCTAGATAATGCCTGAACAAAACTGCACATCAGGAAGATTAGCAATTTTCCTGTGAAAAAAACCAGAGAGAGCAGAAATCTGACCTTTTAAAGAACTGGCATAAAGACCTTTCTGCAAGCCATTTTGAAGAAACTCAAGAATTCTAGGAATCCTAAAAGAATGCCAAGAATAATTATGAAGAGAACACCAAGAGATAAAGGCTTTCCACACCTTATAATAGATCATTATAGTAACCAGTTTCCTAGCCTGAACAAGAGAATTAACAACAGATTTAGAAAAACGAAGAACTATCCAATCAATCACCAAGCCATTAAGCTTAGAGATTTCTAGATCTGGATGTAAAACAGAACCTTTAGACAGAAGATCTTTTCAGGCCAGAGCTGATAACTGGACATCTGAACCAGATCTGCAAACCTAACTCTTCAAGGCCATTTCGGAGCAATTCGAATCACTGATACATTCTCTTGCCTGATCTTGGCTATTACTCTGGATAACAGAACCAGAGGAGGAAACACATAAGATAGCCGAAACGACCAGAGCATTCTCAGAGCATCTATCTCCAGAGCCCTTGGATCCCTGGACCTGGAGAAATACTAAGGAAGTTTATTGTTTAATCTGGAAGGCATGAGATCAAAGATTCACAATCTGACTGAATACATCTGGATGAAGAGACCATTCCCCTGGATGGATTGTCTGACAACTGAGAAAATCTGCTTCCCAATTGTCCATTCCTGGAACATAAACAACAGATATATGACAATGATGAATCTCTGCAGAATTGCCAAACACCTCCTGGTTCCCTCCTAGTGATTGATATAAGCCACAGCTGTAACATTGTCTGACTGAAACAGAAGGAAGGATTCTGTCTTTAACTGGGGCCAAAAGAAGAGTCCTGTGAATTGTTCGAGGTTCCAAAATATTTATGGGCAGGGTGCCCAAACACCTTGAGCAAGACGTGAACCCCATAGAGCATCCCCAGCCGGATGGACTAGCATCTGTCGAAATTATGAAGGACGAGCAAAGCTTGTTCCATGAAAATTTTTCTGGGAACTAACCACAACAAGAGAGATTGCCTTATAAGAGAACTCAGGAAGATAATTTGTGATAACCGTTCTACTGATTTAGCATGCAAAGCTGAAGAGGCCTCATATAAAGCCAATCAAAAGGCACCACATCTGATGCTGTCACCATCAAACCTATTACTTCTATGCAGGAAGCTGCTGAAGGGAAAGGCTGAGCATGATGATTCATACAAGCAGACATTAACTTTGAAATCCTTTTCTCTGTTAAAGACAATCTCATAAAGACTGAATCTATTTGAAATCCCAGAAAAGTCACCTTTTGTCTGAGGGATCTGAGGATTCAAAGAACTTTTTGGAAAATTTATATTCCGACCTTGAAGCTGAAGAAATTACATTTGGTTGGCAAGGGATTCTGCTAAAAGTATAGATGGAGCTTAAACCAAGATATCGTCCAAATAGGGGAAAACAGAAATCCCCTGAGACCTTATTCCTGAAATCAAATCACCCTGAACTTTTGTAAAGATTATTGGTGCAGTAGCCAGATCGAATGGAAGAGCCACAAACTGATAATGTTTGTCCAGAAAGGCAAACCTCAGAAACCTATGTTGATCCAAATGAAAAGGACCATGCAGATAGGAATCATTTAGGTCTATGGGTGACATATAGTGACCTTGATGAATAAAAGGAAGGATAGTCCTGATGGTTTCAATTTTCAAAGTGGGAATCCTGACAAATTTGTTAAAAATCTTTAAATCTAGAACAGTCCGAAAAGTTCCTTCTTTCTTAGGAACTAGGAAGAGAATTGAGTAACACCCCTCCCCCTGTTCTAAAGATTATAGATATAAAACATCTTGAAGGAATGTCTGAGCTTTCACTGTGTTCCTTGGTATCCTTGAAAAAAAAATTGTCTCTGGGAGGCTTTGAATTGAAGCCTTTTAGATACCCTTGAGAGACAATTTTCCAAGCAAGGTACCAAGGGTCTGGAACTGAGCGAAACCATTCATCCTGTAAATGCATCAATCTTCCCCCTACCAAAGGTACTGGACTGGGGGCTACACCTTCATGCTAACTTACAAGTAGGGGTGCAATTTTCGGACTGCTTGGACTTGTGCCAATTGGCCAGAGGCCTTCAGGGCTTACCCGAGCTGCTTTGATTTGTAAAAGAGGCAGCTGATATTTGTTCCTTGTTCTGAAGAAAGAAATGAAATTAACCAGAAGTTTTACAATTTAACCTTAAATTACTTATCGTGTGGAAGAAACTTACTCTTGTCACCAGTAGCTGCTGAAATGATATTGCCTTAAGCCATAATGCACGTCTGACAACAAATGAAAGACACAAATTCTTAGAGATAATTCTAATAATATCAAGAATAACATCACCCACAAAAGCATTAGCACATTTAAGTATCTCTAAAAGTTCTAGGAAGTTCTCTATCAGACTCATCCAGAACCTGAACAGACAGATTCTCTAACCATTTAGAGATAGCAGCTGATACATCAGCAATAGCAATAGCAGGTTTAAAAATGGAGACAATATTTTCTTAAAGAGGAATCAAGCATCCTATCTAATGTATCGTTAAAAAATATATATATATATATTTCATATAAAGACTGTTTTTTTTAGCTTAGGCAGAAATAGCATCATCCACATTAGGGACATTATCAAAATGCTTAGCAAACTGAAAAGGATAATTTTTCTTAAATCTGGGAGAAGGACTAAAAATACTTAAAGGGACAGTCTACCATAGAATTGTTATTGTTTTAAAAGATAGATAATCCCTTTATTACCCATTCCCCGGTTTTGCATAACCAACACAGTTATATTAATGTACTTTTTACCTCTGTGATTACCTTGTATCTAGGAACCTTCTTCCAGCCCCCTGATCACATGACTGTGACTGTTTATTATCTATTGTCTTCAATTTAGCATTGTTTTGTGCTAGATCTTAAATAACCCCCTGTGCCTGAACACAGTGTTATCTATGTGGCCCATGTGTACTTCCTGTCTCTTTGTGTTGAAAAGAGATTTAAAAAGCATGTGATAAGAGGCAGCCCTCAAAGGATTAGAAATTAGCATATGAGCCTACCTATGTTTAGTTTAAACTAAGAATACCAAGAGAAAAAAGCAAATTTGATGATAAAAGTAAATTGGAAAGTTGATTAAAATTAAAAGTCCTATCTGAATAATGAAAGTTTAATTTATACTAGACTGTCCCTTTAAAGGCTTAAAGGGACAGTATACACCAATTTTCATACAACTGCATATAATAGACACTACTATATTGAAGAATATGTACAGATACTCATTTTAAAATCCAGTATAACACCTTTTAAAAATGTACTTAAAATCTCCCAATTTAGCACTGTTGGTAAGGTTAGGCTTGGACACCCACTGAATTGGTCTGGAAAGCAAACAAAGCAGACACTCCCTCTCCCCTCCCCTGCATATGAAAAGACCATTTACACAAACAGGAGCAAGCTGAAGTCTGTAGACATCAGTATACATCTAAAACTTTGGGACTTGGTTAGGAGTCTGAAAATAAGCACAGTTATTTACAAATAATCAAAACTATACATTTTTTACAAAACAAAACCCTGTATGGGCTGTATGGATCATCTACAAAACATTTATGCAAGAACAAATCTATTGTACAATGTCCATTTAAGCCAATCCTTTTTAGAGACAGCCATTGGAACAGGAAGAAATTCAGACAACTCCTCCTGATCTTTAACCCCTTAAGGACCAGCAACGTACCCTGTATGTCGCTGGTCTTTTTTTGGGACTTGATTGTTTTATAGCGCGGTCTTGCCACCATCGTTGAGACTGCTCTATTCCACAAAGCCTGCTGGAGGGATGGAATTAATAGCGTGTTCTTTCTAGACTTGTGCTATTATGTCCTGAAAAAACCCTTAACGACCAGTGACATACAGGGTACATTGTGGTCATTAAGAGGTTAAAACAAGTATCTAGCTGACCCTTAGAAGTCTCCCCAGCAGAGGTTTCATCTGAAACCTCCAAGCAAGCAATACTTCTTTAAGCAAAGAGCGGATTAACTCAGTCTGGAATGAAAATACAGAGGGAGATGAATCAGTATTAACAGTCTGACAAACTCCCTGATCACTCTTCCCCCTCAGACATAACTGATTCACAGTGAGATTCAGAAATACCAGCACTCGTAGAAGGCAAATCAGACACTGACATTTTCCTTTTGGATGATGGGGAAGGCAACCATCAGATCTGTGATAGTGGACTTGATGTAACCCCTCAGATAAGGAGGGGGGTCCATTTCATCCTGTAGAGAACAGACAGAATGAGAGACAATCCCTTCAGAAGCCAAACATGCAATAGGTTGGTCACTATGCATACCTTTTTATTACAGGCATTACACAATTGAGCAGGTTGCATAATACGCATTTATAAATTATAGAAAAATTATTATCTGAAATAGCTTCCAAATCTGGATTAGGCCCAGCTTGCAAAGAATCAGTGTGATCCATGGTAAATACAGAGCTCAGAGGAGAGGGGAATCTATGCCAACCACCCATCAGCCCAACAGCTACTAAAAGCAGAGACAGCAGAATCCAGAATGCATATATAAATAATAAAGGCTCCAAATGATCTTGTGCATCAATGCACACACTCACACAAACACGCTCACCAAACACCAAAAAAAAAGGCACAAACAAATAACATACATATGAAAAATATCACTCTGAGCTCAAAGTATATGTGCTAATGTAGCTAGCACTAATAAGCTGGCCAAGGGCATTCCTGGTGGTTTCCATCATAAGATACAGCCGCACCCTAAAACATAAACTTACCTTAAAATTTTAGCCAAGTACTGAGAATGTTATCAGTAGAAGGTTTTAAGCATGTGCTAGAGTTAGAAATGAAAAAGACAAATAAGTGCAAAGGAAGTTTCCTGCACTAAATGTCAGAAAATAATATCTTTATCCTTTTAAATAAAAAGGATAAAGATAAGCTTAATACCTAATACTTCAAATATGCCCCGTATGACTAAGTCAGTACTGAAGAGGGAAATTCCAGGGTCCTAACCAGAAAACCCTAAAATAAAATAACAAACAATCTTGAACATCTTCATTCTTCACTTACCTACTGCTCAGACATAGACAAGACTGATCACTATAGAGGTAGGAGGGTTTATATAGAGCTCTGAGATTTGGGAATCTTTACCTCCTCTTAATGGCAGGAAAGGTAACTCCCAGGAGTAATGGATCGTGGACTCTTATCATTTATATGAAAGAAACTTAACCAAAATTCCATTCATGGATTGCTTGGTCCCTCCCCAGGTGGCTTATTAAAAAAAGAAATATAACAATAGCATGCAAACCTATTTCCCTCACATGTGTATTGTACACCGACAAATGTCCCTTTAAGGATGAGCGCAAATTAATTATTGTTACTGATGATAATCAAAATTATTTATGGCACTTTGTGCTCTATACTATATGACTAATATTAACATTTTGTAATAGTCACATTTACAGCATTTTAAGTGCATAAAGAACAACTGAGGTCACAGTCATTCAGTAAGAACAGATTCATTTTCACCAATAAATGGTTACCAACATAGCAAAGAAACTGTAAGACAACTTTTGAGAATTTCTTTTCTTGCTGAGCTGTGAATGAGCAATAATCAATATGGTATTTGCCAATTATACTTTAAAACCCAGTATGTAGATTGATAAGACTGATTGGTATTATGGGAGAACAGAGAGATGGAGAGGATGGTTTTCAATAGTGGACAGACTTTTTTAGGACAACATACTACATTTTTTACCTTGGACCTCTTTATGGGCTTAATGATCAAAAACTTGCAGCACGGAGAGAAATCATTACAAAAATTGAGGGCTTCTTTTGAGCATTATATTGTAAATTAAGGTGTCTTTCTCTCCTATCCAGAACCCTGCACAGTGAGAGATATCCAGCTCCCAAACAAAATGTTGCCTTTCTAGAATTATTTGAGGGACCTCACTGAACTAACAGGAAGACTTGTTGGATAATCTCACTAG
Organism: Bombina bombina; assembly: GCF_027579735.1. Taxonomy (NCBI): domain Eukaryota; kingdom Metazoa; phylum Chordata; class Amphibia; order Anura; family Bombinatoridae; genus Bombina; species Bombina bombina. The sequence goes on along the minus strand of NC_069502.1, from coordinate 469,136,421 downwards.
AGCGGAGAGCTTTAGATCATCAGGTCTGTTATCTCCTTCTCTCTTCTAGGCATCTTTAATGTGTTTACATTAATAATTGGTAAAATTTTAATGCTTTTATTATGAAGGGCTAGAGCAATAAATAGATATCTTTACCTTTTTTCAATGCACTGCTTTTTAAAGAAAATGTACTTTATAGCAGCACAGTTGTATTGCAACATAGGAATTTGGATAAGATTAGCAAAATTGGCTGGAAAAAACTACAGAACAGTGTTGACTGAAACTTGGAATTGAAATACCTATGCTGAGGTTTTGTTTTTCTTTTTAAACGGTGTGAAACCAAGCAGTACAGGGAGTGCAGAATTATTAGGCAAGTTGTATTTTTGAGGATTAATTTTATTATTGAACAACAAACATGTTCTCAATGAACCAAAAAAAATCATTAATATCAAAGCTGAATATTTTTGGAAGTAGTTTTTAGTTTGTTTTTAGTTTTAGCTATTTTAGGGGGATATCTGTGTGTGCAGGTGACTATTACTGTGCATAATTATTAGGCAACTTAACAAAAAACAAATATATACCCATTTCAATTATTTATTTTTACCAGTGAAACCAATATAACATCTCAACATTCACAAATATACATTTCTGACATTCAAAAACAAAACAAAAACAAATCAGTGACCAATATAGCCACCTTTCTTTGCAAGGACACTCAAAAGCCTGCCATCCATGGATTCTGTCAGTGTTTTGATCTGTTCACCATCAACATTGCGTGCAGCAGCAACCACAGCCTCCCAGACACTGTTCAGAGAGGTGTACTGTTTTCCCTCCTTGTAAATCTCACATTTGTTGATGGACCACAGGTTCTCAATGGGGTTCAGATCAGGTGAACAAGGAGGCCATGTCATTAGATTTTCTTCTTTTATACCCTTTCTTGCCAGCCACGCTGTGGAGTACCTGGACGCGTGTTATGGAGCATTGTCCTGCATGAAAATCATGTTTTTCTTGAAGGATGCAGACTTCTTCCTGTACCACTGCTTGAAGAAGGTGTCTTCCAGAAACTGGCAGTAGGACTGGGAGTTGAGCTTGACTCCATCCTCAACCTGAAAAGGCCCCACAAGCTCATCTTTGATGATACCAGCCCAAACCAGTACTCCACCTCCACCTTGCTGGCGTCTGAGTCGGACTGGAGCTCTCTGCCCTTTACCAATCCAGCCACGGGCCCATCCATCTGGCGCATCAAGACTCACTCTCATTTCATCAGTCCATAAAACCTTAGAAAAATCAGTCTTGAGATATTTCTTGGCCCAGTCTTGACGTTTCAGCTTGTGTGTCTTGTTCAGTGGTGGTCGTCTTTCAGCCTTTCTTACCTTGGCCATGTCTCTGAGTATTGCACACCTTGTGCTTTTGGGCACTCCAGTGATGTTGCAGCTCTGAAATATGGCCAAACTGGTGGCAAGTGGCATCTTGGCAGCTGCACGCTTGACTTTTCTCAGTTCATGGGCAGTTATTTTGCGCCTTGGTTTTTCCACACGCTTCTTGCGACCCTGTTGACTATTTTGAATGAAACGCTTGATTGTTCGATGATCACGCTTCAGAAGCTTTGCCATTTTAACAGTGCTGCATCCCTCTGCAAGATATCTCACTATTTGTGACTTTTCTGAGCCTGTCAAGTCCTTTTTTTTACCCATTTTGCCAAAGGAAAGGAAGTTGCCTAATAATTATGCACACCTGATATAGGGTGTTGATGTCATTAGACCACACCCCTTCTCATTACAGAGATGCACATCACCTAATATGCTTAATTGGTAGTAGGCTTTCGAGCCTATACAGCTTGGAGTAAGACAACATGCATAAAGAGGATGATGTGGTCAAAATACTCATTTTCCTATTAATTCTGCACTCCCTGTATTCAACTTCAGATAAAATTTGCATATTTGGCTGAAAAAAAAAAAAAGCTGAAAAAGTTTGTCTGAAATTGGTATTGATATAGGACTGGGTACCTATTTTATGTTTTTGTAAAAAAAAAGTGAGGTTTTTATTTTCAAAGGGCTTTTTTTGTTTACTGAATTTGTTTTTTGTAAAATAATTATGCACGTACCAGTTGCCCATGTAATGTTTACACTGTCAGCTTGATTCTTTATATTTCAAACAGAAGAACCAATTTAGATTACATTTTATATATCTATTTAGTAGCAGAATCACCATAAAACTGACCTTAAAGTGAATGTATATTTTGATGCTAAAGTGCCCGGTTTTTAAAAATTCGATTAAAAAGAGGGGCACTTTAATTCCTCAAAATGTACATTTCACTCGTTAAAAAATACTTACCTTTTAAACTTGACAGCCGCTCCAGCTTCCCCCGGTCGTCGCAAGCCATTTCTGACGTCAGAAATGATGGATTCGTCATCTTCCAATCACGGCTTCCCCCCCGGGGGAATCAGTGTCTGATTCAACGCCGTGATTGGAGGAAGCTGGATTCCTCATTTTAGACCCAGGAAGAGGCTTTGAGACAGGCGGAGAAAGCTGGAGCGGCTGTCAAGATATTGGGGCCTATTTAACAAAGATCTGTCGGACCTGATCCGACAGGGCGGATCAGGTCCGTCAACCCTCGCTGAATGCGGAGAGCAATATGCTCTCCGTATTAAGCATTGCACCAGCAGCTCTTGTGAGTTGCTGGTGCAACGCCGCCCCCTGCAGTTTGGCTGCTAGCAGGGGGTGTCAATCAACCCGATCGTATTCGATCGGGTTGAAATGCGGCGATGTCAGTCCGCCTGCTCAGAGCAGGCGGACAGGTTATGGAGCAGCGGTCTATAACTGGTGTTCCTGGCGAGCCTGAAGGCTCACCAGAAACACAGGGCTTCAAGCTCCGTACAGAGCTTGATAGATAGGTGCCTAAAAGGTAAGTATTTTTTCACAACAGGAGTGAAATGTAAATTTTGATGAATTAAAGTTCTTGTGTTTTTAATAAAAAATTTAAAAACTGGGCACTTTAGCATCAAAATTTACATTCACTTTAAAGTAATCGGTTTAGTAGTTTTTGAAAATGTAAAATATATACTAGAGATCCATTGGAACAACTGTCCAAGGTGCTCTGCACAGGTTTTATTTTGGGCTTTAAATTGGAAGCTGTTACAATGAAGCAGATTTTTCATGATTTTTTAAAATATATTTTTTTTATTATTCTAGGCTCAATCCCAAAGCATTGACAAATAAGAAAAGACTAAAAAGTTGTGTTCATACAGATATTCGTATAGTTGTTGAATATGAAGAAACATGGTGTTCAGGATGTTATTGCATAATGTAATTTGAAAAGCAAAATCAAATGTTTGTGCATCTAATGGTTTGACATGCAATAGAAAAGAGGATAACCCCCCCCCCCCAACTAAAGTTAATATAAAGATTTTCTACTGCATACTCAAATTATTGGGGGATACTAAAAATTTACAAACTTTTTTAACAAGACATAAAATAGCTGTATTGGAGAAATAATCTGGTCACAAAGCTTAGTGTTAAGATAATTTGTACCTAATGGGTTAAACATTTTCTCTCATATATGTGGTTAAAACAAACCAATAGGTAAAATCTTATGTTAATGTAAGAGTTTAAAGGACATGAAACCCACCTTTTTCCTTTTTCTTTCATGATTCAGAGAGAGCAAATTAAATTAAACAACTTTCCATTTTACTTCCATTTTCACATTTGCTTCATTCTCTTGGTATCCTTTATTGAAAAGTAGCAATGTACTAATGGGAGCTAGCAAAACTCATCTGGTAATCCAATGACAAGAAGCATATATATGTAGCAAATCAATCAGCTGCTAGCTCCAAGTAATGCATTGCTGCTCACGAGCATACCTATGTATGGTTTTCAACTAAAGGATACCAAAAGAATGAAGCAAATTAGTAAATTAGATTTTTTTTAAATGCATGCTCGGAATCATCAAAGTTAAATTTTGACTTTGCTGTCATGAAACCCACAATTTTTCTTTCATGATTCACAAAGAGAATACAATTTTAAACAACATTCCAATGTACTGCTATTATTTAATTTGCTTCATTCTTCAGATATCTTTTGTTTAAGAAATAGCAATGCACATGGGTGAGACAATCACACAAGGCAACTTCTTAGCTGTTATGCTTTTCCACAGAGGATATCAAGAGAATAAAATTAGGTAATAGAAGTAAATTGGAAAGTTTTTTAAAATTGTATGCTCTTTCTAAATCATGAAAGAAAAATTTGAGTTTCATGTCCCTTCAAGTTCTCATACAAACCTTCAGAAGCTTCTAACCTTTAGTGCTTTTTACCCCTGGAAGAATTTGTTTCTGACACTACATATGACAATTGACAACACACTTGATTTCATCATTTTTCATTAGGTACAATAAGATATTTTATTTGGAAATAAATTTGAATTTAACATCATTCAGCCTCCTTGTTTGGCTAATACCTAAACACCTGACACTACATTTAAGGAATTATCCAAACTATGTACTGTATATCAACAATAAACTGAGTAATTAAAAAAATACTCTCAGGAGTCCCTTGTTTTGCCATGATGTATGTATGTGAGTGTACATACATGTAGATATATGTACACATGTTCATACATACAGCTCCATTTTAGCTAAAGTAAGGAAATATGATAAGGATTCATAATCCTTGAAATCAATGTGCTAATGTGGTTATTTAGCTAAATATATCCTTTAATTATACAAATGAAGGTTTCTATAGTTACACCAGTCAGGTGCAGCAAATGTTAAGCTTAAGAAATGTGCCTGTACTTCTTTCCCCACTTTGCATATTAATAGGATCTTCTTGGTATGACACATAATGAGAATACCAAAAAGTAAATAAAGCTCTTAAAGAGATATTTTACTTGTATTTCTTCATTTGATCTACCTACAACAGGGGACTTTAAAAAAACTGGGGCGAGATTACGTATGCGGCGCAAGCTTCAGCGCAACTGCTGAAACCCGAACGGCTCGTAATTTCACCTCGCACATCGGGGTATCACATATATGGTGCCGGCAGTTCATAAAGTGCCGTAAATTGAATAAACTAGCGATGTCCAGAAATGAGCGTAAATACACATTTCTAGAGTCGTCAGTGACTTACGGCATGTTAAAACCGACAACCCCCCACAATGCAATATGCCTAATTAAACTATTAACCCCTAATCCTCCAAACCCAATATCGCAAACTACGTAATAAATGTATTAACCCCTAATCCGTCATTCACCCACATCACAAAGTTCCTATTAAAACTATTAACCCCTAATCCGCCATTAAACCACATTGCAACAAACCTTATAAATCTATTAACCTCTAATCTGCCAAACTCACACAATGCAATAATCCTAATAAATCTATTAACCCCTAAAACGCCAAACTCACACAAAGCAATAATCCTAATAAAACTATTAACCCCTAAACCACCAACCCCCCACAGCGCAAATAACTAATTAAATTACTAAGCCCGCTAACCTAACACCTCTAACCTAACACCCCCTAAATTAACACCAATTACCGAAATTAAAAAATACTACAATTAATTAATACAAACAATTAAAATGAAAAAGCTAACATTACTTAAAAATAAAAAAATAAATTAAATTAAATTAAACTAAGATTACAAAAAAAATTCTAACATTACATAAAATAATAAACCAAATTATCAAAAATAAAAAATTAAACCTAATCCCTATGAAAATAAAAATCCCCCAAAATAAAAACACCCCCTAATCTAATGCTAAACTACCAATAGCCCTAATTTAAACAGCTCTTTTAGCTTAAACCGCCAACCCCCCACAACGCAAATAGCTAATTAAATTACTAATCCCCCTAACCTAACACCCTCTAACCTGACACCCCCTAAATTAACACCAATTACCGAAATTATAAAATACTAAATTACAATTAAAAAAGGAGGAATATGAATACTGCATGTAACAAGTGCTGTCCAGAAACACAATACATGTTCCTTCCTGCACACCCTGCAGCATGTGTATCTCATAAGTGTCCAGGAAAACATGGCTGAGGTGACAACACTAGATGTCATAGATGTGCGACATGCACCACGCTACATGCAGATGAAACATACAGCTTTTACTCTGGATGGACAGTACCCTAAGGAGGACTTTCTGTTAAAACAACGTTAAAAATGATAGGGAGGTGAAAAGTTTGTTTACACACAATATAGAGAGGATAACTTATTGTGTAGCCCATTGACAATTCTAGACAATTCAGAAGGCTTGCTTTTCCCACAGAAAACCTTTGGATACCTTGTTTCCAATGCAGCAAAGGATTGTGGGTAAGAAATTCAAATGAAGCTCATAATGACTCGCTTTTTTACTTCAGTCTGCTTTTAGGCAGATTTCCCTTTACGCCATAGCATTGCTGTATACACAGCTTTTGAGCTTAGCTTGGTTTAGTACAGTGATTCAGACCATCCCAGGCCAGGCCAGCTGTTTCCGAGTTTTTGCCACTCATCAGCTGGGAGTAGGTTGAACAACTGCTGGATGAAGTTGATTTTCTGGTGAAATACAACAACTTTTAAAATTATGGGGATGTGAAATGTGAATTTAAAATCCTCCTCTATGCATGTATGAATGTCTTACCCAGAATATTTTGCTGCATTGCAAACAATCAGCTAGATTACGAGTTTTGTGTTATGAGTGAAAAGCATTGTTATGCTTCATAATGATGCTTTTTCCCTAACGCTGCTATTACAAGTCTTGTCGGTATAGGTGTGCCGCAAACCTTTTTTGCAATCACGCAACGTCAGTACCGCTCTTTTAAAAAAAGTCCTTTTTCAATGGGACTCCCATAGCACCGGTATTACAAGTTTTGCTGTGAGGCCAAAAAAAGAGGGGTACAGCCTAAAATGACAAGATCTGTACCGACATCTAAAGTCAGTAGTTATGAGTTTTATGCTACAAAGCTGTACCATAAAACTCATAACTAAACTGTCACAAATACACCAACACCCATAAACTACCTATTAACCCCTAAACCGAGGCCCTCCTGCATCGCAAATACTAAAATAAAATATTAACCCCTAATCTGCCGCTCCGGACATAACCGCCACTTAAAAAATGTATTAACTCCTATTCCATCACTCTCCAACATCGTTGCCACTATAATGAACCTATTAACCCCTAAACCGCTGCCCTCCCACATCGCAAACACTATTTAAATAATATTAACTCCTAATCTACCGCCCGCCAACACCGCCACTATAATAAACCTATTAACCACTAATCCACAAGCCCCCCACAACAAAATATACTAAAATAAACTATTAACCCCTAAACCTCTGGCTTCCCACATCACTACATAAATATTTTAACCCCTAAACCTAACCCTAACGTAACCCTAAGTCTAACCCTAACACCCCCTAACTTAAATATAATTAAAATAAATCTAAATAAAACTTACAATTATTACCTAAATAATTCCTATTTAAAACTAGATACTTAACTATAAAATAAAACCTAAGCTAGCTACAAAATAACTAATAGTTATATTATAGCTAGCTTAGGTTTTATTTTATTTTTTTCACAGGTAAGTTTGTATTTATTTTAACTAGGTAGACTAGTTAGTAAATAGTTATTAACTACTTACTAACTACTTAGTTAAAATAAATACAAATTTATCTGTAAAATAAAACCTAACTTGCCTTACACTAAAACCTAACATTACAATAAAAAAAAATTAAATTAATAAAATACAATTATCTTAATTACAAAAAAAATAAACACTAAATTACACAAAATAAAAAATGAAATTATCAAAAATAAAAATGAATTACTCCTAATCTAATAGCCCTATCAAAATAAAAAAGCCCGCCCAAAATAAAAAAAAACCTAGCCTACGCTAAACTGCCAATGGCCCTTAAAAGGGCCTTTTGCTGGGCATTGCCCCAAAGAAATCAGCTCTTTTACTTGTTAAAAAAAATGCAAACACCCATTAACAGTAAAACCCACAACCCACCCAAACAAACCCCCCTAATAAAAATCTAAATAAACCTAAGCTAACCATTGCCCTGAAAAGGGCATTTGGATGGGCATTGCCCTTAAAAGGGCATTTAGCTCTTTTACATTGCCCAAACCCTAAGCTTAAAATAAAACCCACCCAATAAACCCTTAAAAAAACCTAACACTAACCCCCGACGATCCACTTACAGTTTTCGAAGACCGGACATCCATCCTCATCCAGGCAGCAGAAGTCTTCATCCAAGCGGGCATAAGTCCTCATCGAAGCCAGGAGAAGTCTTCATCCAAGCGGGCAAAAGTCTTCATCCAAGCGGGCAGAAGTCTTCATCCAGACGGCATCTTCTATCTTCATCCATCCGGCACGGAGCGGGTCCATCTTCAAGACATCTGGTGTGGAGCATCCTCTTTTTCTGATCGCTGCTGTAGAATGAAGTTTCCCTTTAAGTGATGTCACCCAAGATGGTGTCCGTTACATTCCGATTGGCTGATAGAATTCAGCCAATAGGAATTAAAGGTGAAAAAATCCTATTGGCTGTTCCATTCTATTGGCTGATTGGAATAAAAACACCCCATAATCTAATACTAGACTACTATTAGCCCATAAAAGGCCCCTTGTAGGGCATTGCCCTAAGTTAAACAGCTCTTTTACGTTAAAAATCCCCCACCCACCAAACCCCCCAAAATAAAATAAAACATAACAATAAAAAAAAGGAATCTAAAGGGGCATTTGTAGGGGCAATCATCTCTTTTCAACCCAAAAAAACCCTAATCTAAAAAAAAACAAAAAAACTAAATTAACATAAAAAAGCCTAAACCTAAGCCCCAAATAGGTACTCACTGTTCCTGAAGTCTGGCGGAGAAGGTCCTTTTCCAGATGAATCCATTATCTTCTATCTTCATCCGGAGTGAAGGCAGCGTGGAGCAGAGGTGCGGAACTGTGTTTTTAGTTTTGATGCTTATAAATCGATCCGTTAAGGGTCTGGTCACTTTCTGTATTAATTTAAGCTTGCACACTAATTAAATACTCAGTTTTAGTTTACATTTTTAGCACACAAATTAACTCTCACGCAGTAGCGGATTACACAATACCCTCAGTATACTATCAGTATTGTATATGTATCCTACACTTTATTATAAGTGATACGTTTGTGCACGGCACACTGAGCACAGGTCAGTATTACATATATACCTTTAAGGTAATTAATATCATCAGAGTTTGACTTTTTGTGAGATTATTATAATTTTTTCACCAATATATTTTATTTAAGATTCCTTTTTTTAGTGCCCTCACAACCCAACCACTATTTACTACTAATTTGGAAAGATAAAAGGATCTTTTCTTCCAGTGAGGTGTTTGGAATCTCATATTTCAAGTGCTCTACTTACTCACCCATATAACATTAATTTAGGGGGTGTTAGGTTAGGGGCTTAGTAATTAAATTAGTTATTTGCGTTGTGGGGGTTGGCGATATAGGGGTTAATATATTAATTAGGGTTATTTCGATGAGGGGTTTGGTGGTTTAGGGATTAATAGGTTAATTAGGTTTATTGCAAAGTTGAGGGTTGGCGGTTTAAGAGTTAATAAGTCAAATAGGTTTTTTGTGATGTGGGGGGTTTGTGGTTATAGGGTTAATAGGTTAATTAGGTTTATTGTGATGTGGGTGGTTGGTGGTTAAGGGGCTAATATTTTAATTATGTTATTTGCAGATTAGGGGTTAATTACATTATTGTTTTGCAATGTGGGGGTTGACGGTTTAGGTGTTTGTTAATACTTTGTGCAGGAGGTTAGGTTTTTTTGTTATACTTTGTGCGGGCGGTTATGTGTTTTTATTTTTATTTATTGCGGGCTGTTACGTGTTTTTTAGTTATTTTGTGCGGGCGGTTGCATGTTTTTTTAAGGCTTCAGGTTTGCCTACGCTGCCTCCAGGTGGATTCAGAAAATGTCAGGTCGGTGAAAGAATCCACCTGCGGATCCAGGTGGATTTTTTTGGCTGCACGCGCAGCCAACATTCTTTTGGTTGCCTCACACAGCCAACATTCCTTTGAGGATGCGTGTGCAACTGGTGATGGCGATGGATGCGTTACAAACACGATTATAGTATAGATATACATTGGCTCAATGGGGGTTAGGAGCATTTTAGCAGTAATTTTACAGCAGAGATGGTCATCTAGAAACACTTGAAGGGCTACCTATGGGTACTATGAGTTATAAAAGGACCACACAAGTTTTCATTAAGATCCAGCACTGGTACCTTAATAAGCTGGTAATGAAATCAGGAAAATAGTATCTGTGTTTTTCTTAGGTAATGGGATATTTTGTTGTTGCCTTTAGAAATGCTTTTCTCAGGGACATAATTAAAGGGACAGTTCACCCAAAATACTTCTCCCCTTTAAATTATTCGCAATGATCCTTTTAACCTGCTGTGTATGTATTACATTGGTTACAAGTAGCTCCTTTACTCCTATTTCAGCATTTGAAATAGCTGATTTAGCCTGTGGTATCGCGACATACACTGAACAAATTAATACTGGAGTATAGGCTATTGAATAGCCTAAGTATACACAGCCAGCAGAAGAGATTACACTCTCAGTGGGATGCAGGATAGTTAAGTAATAAAATGATCATTTTCCATCGTTCTCTCTATGTATTGAGCTTTGGTGTTACAGACAAATATAAGATAAGGAAGCAAGTCTGTGTACACAAACTTAAAACATAATGAGATCTGATATCACCTTTAAGTTCAACCCATTGTAATAAGCTGTGGTTTCAAAGCACAAAATCAGCTACTTCATATACACAAATAAGCATGAAAATGGAATTTCTCAAATAATTTATAATCTGCAGTTGGTATAACAAGTCATTTAAAATACATTAATGGAAAAACAATTTTACAGTGTACTGTCCCTTTAACTAAATGGAGTACCCAATAGTAAATGGGAGATGAAAGTCAATATTAAACCTACATGATTGAAAGAGAGCAGTCAAGTTTAAAGCTCTTTTCAATTTACACCCATTATCAAATTTACCTTATTCTATTGGTATCCTGTGTTGAAAAGATACCTAGGTAGGCTCAAGAGCAGTAAAGCACTGTTGGTAACTAATTAGTAATTGGTGGCTACACACATAAGCATCTAGTCATTGGTTCACCAGATATGATAGATAGCTAACTCCCAGTAGTGCATTGCTACTCTGAGGCAGATTTTTACAGTGTTTTAAACCACATAGGGGTAGATCAAAATCCTTCAGAAAAACATGTCTAATGGTTTTCAACAGAAAAACATCATTAAAGTGTACAGGGATTTTTGTAGATAAATCATTTGATAATTTAATTTGGATCACCCTCATAGTTATATGAAAGCATTTGTTCAATAATAACGTTTCAACACATTAGAGTGTTTTCTTTTTACATTATGTCCCTTTAATCACACAATGAAACACTGTAGATTCGGAAGTGAATGAGTAATTGTCTTGTTTCTTCCAATTTTGTGTATCACACGGTCATTTTTACAACACTGTCCCATAACAGATACAACAGAGAAAACACAGCTTATAACTCACTTGATCTTTGTGAATTTAGCCTTTGGAATGTTGGATTATATTCAATAAGGTAAAACCTGAGTCATGTGACAAATCTGTTGCTGTAATTTATAGATATCCTGTTTCTTATACTGAGAATATTTACACTGTGGACCATAAAAATGTAATGCTACTTGTTTCCTAAGGGTGCAGCATTTATTTCTGTGTCGATTAGCTCTATGATTACTTGAGCTTAACCCTGAAGTCAAACCTTGAGCTAAATCCATCACCTTTACTATATTATGGCAAACTTGCAATGATGGGAACAAAACAACCAATGGGATAAATGTATACAATAAAAAAGTATAGCATTGATTTGGGCTTTACTCTTCTGCTTTGTACTGGATATACATTAGAAACATAACATGGCAATGTATCAAATGCAACACTGTTCATATTAATGTCCTTTTGAACACACATCCATTTTATTGAATTAAACATCTGCCTTTTTTTTTGCATGAAATAAGATTAAGACAAAGATGTTTGTTTTGATTGCTAAGCTACTGATAGTGTGTGTGTATGCAGTATTCATGCATGGGATATATTGCTCATTGTGTACTCTGCTCATGGACAGTGACTTAAAGGGACATAAAGCCCAATATTTTTCTTTTATGGTTTAGAACATAACATTTGAAAAATAAAGCTTTCCAGTTACCTTCTATTATAAAATTGTCTTTGTTTTCTTGTTATCCATTGTTTAAAAGCATGAAGGTAAATTTAGGAGTGTGCACGTGTCTTTAGTACTGTATGGCAGCAGTTTTGCAACAATGTTATACATTAGCAAGAGCACTAGATATCAGCACTATTTCCTGTCGCAAAGCAAATTTAATAATAGAAGTAAATTGGAATTATTTTTAAAATGGTATCCTCTATCTGAATCATGAAAGAAAAAATTCTGTTTTTTGTGTCCCTTTAAAATTAAAGTTACCAAAGGTTGCAGTCTCATATTTTTTTCCAAAATGAACAAGTAACGATTTAGCCAATCAGAGATGAAATATCCTTTAGAAGCTCCATGATTGTTTATTGCCAAAAGGGATGCTGAGGTGCCACATGTCATGTATAAAGTGCTCTGGTCATCACCAGTAATTTTTTTTCCCAGTAACTCGAGTGTTCTGTGTATCTGCAGCAGCATTCCTCTTGACAACTCGTTTCTATGTGGCAATATACTGTCAGTAATTGGCTACTTTATATATATTATATATATGTCTCCATTTATTTAAAAAATAATGAATACAAAAATCTCAAAATAAAATGGGTTAAACAAAATTCACAGAAGTGATGATCTATCATCTTATTTCATACAAAGGATCTAATTAACCAGTAAGATTGGTTATAAAACATGGGTGAGTTGCAAAAAAAGTTTTACAGAACACATCAAATTGGAGTATTTATTGACTGATTTTTAATTTTAATAAAAGCAATTCTGTTTATTGCTGTGAGGAACTCCTTGCTTTTTTGTGGCTTATATTTAAACTTTAACAAATGTAATGGATATAAAAGGTTAGAAGTTTCACATCAAGTCAGAATATGTAGGGAAAATAGTGCTATCTGTGTAATAAAGGTATCACAGTTTGCTTTGTCCTCACTGACTTTCCGTATTGCCTTGCAGCCGGTTTGTGATACAGGAAACATTATAAAAAAAGATAAAGGTTCAAATTACTGGATTTGGTTTAAAACGAATCCCCAATTGATTTGTTTGTGTTCAATTGTTTTTAAAAGAAACAATTAGCACTAATAATATTATCCCAGCTGCCTGTCTTGGTATAACATAAATTTCACAAACAGATGTTTGTCATTTTGATAATATTGACCATATTTGTACTTTATTTTATAAGCCTTGAAAAATTGCAAAATGAGACAATGAAATGTGTAAATACAGGGCAAAGCAATTCCATAAAACTGTCAGTATTAATGTAAAGGGACAGTCTACACCAGAATTTCTATTGTTTAAAAAGATAGATTATCCCTTTATTACCCATTCCCTAGTTTTGCATAACCAACACTGTTATATTAATGCACTTTTTACCTCTGTGATTACCTTGAATTTAAGTCTCTTCAAACTGCCCCCTTATTTCAGTTCTTTTGACAGACATCTATTTTAGCCAATTAGAGCTGGCTCACTGGAACTCTACGTGCATGAGCACCGTGTTATCTATATGAAACTCATGAACTAATACCCTCTAGTGGTGAAAAACTGTCAAGAGGCGGCCTTCAAGGGCTTAGAAATTAGCATATGAACCTCCTAGGTTTCGCTTTCAACTAAGAATACCAAAAAAACAAAGCAAAATTGTTGATAAAAGAAAATTGGAAAATAGTTTAAAATTACATTCCCTATCTGAAGCATGAAAGTTTATTTTGGACTAGACTGTCCCTTTAAAAGGGACTGTAAAGTAAAAATTAAGCTTTCACGATTCAGATAGATCATGCAATTTTATACAACTTTCCAGTTTACCTCTATTATCAAATTTTCTTCATTGTTTTGGTATCCTTGGTTGAAAAGCATACCTAGGTTGGTTCAGGAATGGCAATGCACTACTGGGAGCTAGATGCTTATTGGTGGCTGCACTTATGCCTCTTGTCATTGGCTCACCGGATTTGCTGAGCTAGCTCCCAGTCATGCTTTGCTGATCCTTCAACAAGGATCCCAAGACAATAAAAAGATATGTGATAATAGAAGTAAACTGGAATGTTGCTTACAATTGTATTCTCCGTCTCCTTTATATTATCCCTGCTCTGAGTAAGGACAACATATAAAATTATAGAGAAACATGTATGGTGAATAATAATAGATTTACAAGAAATTTTGAAGTAGCATTATCAAAATGACACATTGTAATTTCATGTTACTAATATTTGTTTTACAATAAGGATTTTTTTAACAACATGAGTGCAATCTCGTAATCAGATCTGGCAAGAAAATTTCTAGGAGCAGGCAGCAACTGTGCTGTTCATTACTAGATAAATCACATGTAACACTTTGAAAAATTATTATTGGCATTTTCAGTAACCTTGTAAAAAATGACCCATTTTATTTACTAGGGGCTGCTGCGTCTTACAGATTAGTAAGATACAGCTGAATTTAGAACAATTTAAAATTGCTGAAAATCTATAATTTTGCAATAGTATATGTTACAATGAGAAAATGTTTATTTTAAGTTCCATGGTATGTTTCAGTTAATATATATATAGGAATTCTTTAATACCAGAAAGTAATTTTGGGCAATGTCATAAAGATGTTGCTGAGACCATGCGTAGGGTATATAGAAATGTCTCTGAATTATATCTGTATCATCTGTCTCCCTCATTTGTATTACATCTATATATTTTAAACCCACATACATTTATGTAAGGTTTGTCCTCTATAACTTTTTAGACAATTTTAACAAATATATAAATTTAAGAACCTTGCAGCCAGTTACAATGCATATTAATATCAGTAAATTATTGTACTCTAACCATTCACACACACTTAGATCACATGTATCTCACAAATGCAATAATATGCTTTCTTCTAAAATCTTTCTTAATAAATGTCTCTCTTCCTTAAGTGGGTATACATAATAACATAAAATAATATTTAGAAAGAAGGAAAATAAAAGGACATTAAATAAATATGGCAGCGAGTTCAGGTATGCTATAAATACAGGCAGGTTCAACTCAAATCATACATTTGAGGTTAATTTGTCTAGTATAAACCATATCCGTTTTCAGAGTTTTGATGATATTCACGAATGTTATCATTTAAAAAAAAAAAATGTCCATTACACCATGTGGAAATATACAGATTGTTTCCTTAATTAACACATATTAACTACACAACCCATTAGTGTTATCCATGAAAAAACTACAACTTGGATAAGTTACTTTCTAATCAGTTTCTATTAGAACTGTGAGGCTCAGATTATGATGAATGAAATATAAAAGGAAAATATTTTTTTGTTTTTAAACTGAGATTGAGTCAAACACTATAAAAACTAAATTAGATTATTCATGTTTGTTACATTTTTTTTTGCTCTTATATGCAGTGGTGAGGACAGTGCTGCTCAAAATGCCTCCAAATTTCCCATTATTATTATTATTAATAATAATAATATTATTAATAAAATTATTTTTATTGTCTTATTCAACCCCTTCAAGATGGGCGCATCTATACAAGTTTAGATGGTAAACATGATCGTCACTGTGACCGTGTGCTTGATAACAGTGCTGATTGGCTCCTGGGGGACTTCCTGCATTGCTAGGTACATCCCCCAGTCGAATCAATTGACATTTGTACAAAGAAGGGAGCAAGAGGTTCCATGTCGTGCTAAAGGGATTTAAACCCAGAACTTTTAGGACAGCATGGACGTTCTATCAATGTTGGGTTAATTTTTGTTTTTCTCTTAAAGGGATACAAAACCCGAAATATTTTTATTTATTTTTTGTGATTCAGACAGAGCATACAATTTTTTAAAAAGATTGCAATTTACTTCTATTATCAACTTTGCTTTGTTCCCACGATATTCTGTGTTGAAGAGATACCTAGGTAGGCCTCTGGAGCACTACATGGCAAGGAATAGTGTAGCATGTAGTTCTCTTGCAAATGAAAACATTCTTGAAAAACTGCTGCTATATAATGCTCCAGAAATGGGATGACTCCTAAGTCCTTGCTTTAAAACAGTGGTGTCACTGGAGGGGTGCAGACTGCACCCGGGTGACATGCTCAGAATGGGTTACACACCATCACCAGGCAGTCAGAAACTTAGGTGTGTGCAGTGAATTACATTAAGTACTTAGTATGTGCAGCACATTAAATATGACAGTGGCAGTGCGTTAGGAAAAAGATAAGGTCTAATAGAGAGCGGCCACAGGCTATCGTGACCTGCTGAGTGCTCAGTGACATCATTGGTCATGCGCTTACATCGAGCTATATGCACACAGCAGCCTCTGCATGGCAGCCATCATGTGTAGCACACGTGGGGTGGGGGAGCTGAAGGAGCTGTGGAGGATCCAGTAGAAGCTGTCTGTCCACACTCCATTCTGATCACCTGTGTTATCGTGGAGAGACAATTTGTAGATAATCTGATGGGGGTGCATTAGACCACTGACTCCAGTTCACACTTATCTTAGCTAGCAGCAATGCCAAACGCTTTTGGCTATGTGGCACATTGCAATAGTAGTTTTGTTAAAAAAACATTTTTTAACAGATTTTAGGGTAATTGTGACCATTGCGTTCTACAAAGCTGTCACTCCTGTCCTATCGTGACCACAAACTGCAAGTGATTTCATTTTTCATAATTAGAAGTCCATTACTGTCTGTGGCCCCTGACATTTTATCATAACCAATTACTGTAGCTCCCATTGAGCACCAAACTAGGGTCTTAATACACAGTCACAACCAGTGTTAGTCATTGCTAATATTTAAAAAGAATATATATTTCTTAGTAAGTGAAAGGGCTAAGATTTTATCAAATCTAGTAAAAATGCTCTGACTGGTTTCCATTAAAGGTTTTATGAAAAGAAACAGTTTGGATTATAACGGTTAGAAAAAAGCATTTGTGGGGTTGAAAGGAAGAATTTTGAGATATGTGAGGAGTGCTAGTTACAGCCAACTCTAAATAAGCTCCATGTGGTGGAAAAAATATGTTGTGTTATAAATCTATTAAATATCTCTTTATATTTTATACTCACAGTCCATTGTAATACAAGGAAGAGTGACACAGTCATTTTAAAGTTTTCTCTGTAAACATAAGCTAATTGTTTTTAGAATAATAAAATTAAATGATCATTATTGTTATTCATGTATCTAATGTCAGTGCCCAGCGTGTGTCCCTAGTTAACTTCTTGAGAGTTCATTCAGTTATTTATTTCTTATAAAATATCATGAAGGGGATCTTTAATATAACGTCATCTATATTTTAGCTAAAATCCAAAACAGACATCATTTTCTGAATAAATGTCCGATTCCTGTGTTAAAACAATAAAAAACAACAATTTATTAAGGTTATGGAGATGGAAGAATATTCTGCCCCACTAACATAAAACTTTACCAACCACAACTGCTTATATGGAAGCAAATATACTGTATGTGTATAACACATGTGCATAAGCAAATGAAAATATGGCAACTGTTGGATTCAATATTGACACCAACTGTCTATTGGTTTTTTAATGCAGGTTTCTTCGATGAAATAAAAAATCATTACACACATACAATTAGAAATATCATATTATTGTATATACGTTTTATAATTAACATACAATTATTATTATTTCAATTGTAAAATAAACACACACACGCGCACAACAAACCCACAATTATTCTTTCGTGATTCAGATGGAGCATGTAATGTTAAACAATTTACCAATTAACTTATTTTAATGTATTTGCTTCATTCTCTTGGTATACTTTGTTGAGGGAGCAGCAATGTATTACTAGGAGAAAGATGAACACTTTGGGTGACCCAATGACCAAAAGCCTGAGCCTAACTAGGTATGTTCTTCAACAAAGGATAGCAAAAGAACAAATCACTTTGATTAGATAATAGATGTATATTGGAAATGTTTTTTAGAATTGCATGTTCTGTCTGAATCATAAAAGTTTAGTTTTGTCTTTACTGGTGATCAAAAACTGTGTATACATATAGTAGGTGTATTATACACATTAATTATAGTTACAAAAAAGTGCACACAATAATGGGTTTTGACTCTCTGCAGCAAGGTGTTAAGTTTTAGTACACAATTGGTTAATGGGGGAGGGACCGTGTTTTTAATTCAAACAATCAATTACATTTTTTTATTAATGGGGAACCTGGTAATGGGCATAAGAGTCCCCTAAGATCCTATGATCAGCAGCTAAGACTACGACCAAGTGCCGAAACATATCAGAACTCAGTGTTTTGTATATGTATTTTTACATTTTTAAAAAGGAACTGATTCCTTGTATTTATATATTTGTTAAGCATGTGAGACACTCAAGCACTGAAAGAAACTGTAAAAACAGTCAACCAATAAATTATAAAAAAATATGCCTACACTGACTTTCCAGAGGCCATGGCTGCTTGTGCTTGTGCAATAGCGACCCCTGCTCTCACACTACCAATTGTGTGAGAGCATTTCTTGTCAATCATCAAAATTGTATCGGGATGCTATGGTGAGCCAATGACTAGAGAAATACGTGTGTTTCCACCAAGCACCATCTGGCTCCTAGATATGCTTTTCAATAAAGTCAATTTGATTACAGAAGTGAAGTTTCTGACAATAACATGATCTATGCGAACCATGAAAGTTTAATTTTAACTTTCATGCCCACCATTAGTTTAACATTTGAAATGCAGTGCTTATGCCCGGCATATTTTGGCCAACATGTTAGATGGTAGTATACATTTTTACATACCTGTACATTCGTTTTAAAATGGGATCCCATTTGGTAAACTAGTTCTTGCTTCCACCCTTTACAATATCCAAGAGTATGATACATATAGTGTACCAGTAAGCTAGAACATTAGATTAACTTACTGCCATGTTTACAGTTATCCCATTTGTTTTACTTTGTGTACTGCAATCGAAGTATATTAAATTACATTTCTCTTCCCACTAACTGGCCTTTCCTGTGATTTAAAGAGAAATGTTCATAGCAATGATGAGACTTGTGTGAATTAGCCATCGGTACAATTCCTCTGAGTTATGGTATCTTTTCAGCTAAATAATTAGCACTATACAAGATGCATGTAATTTTTATTTTGTGCATAGAATTAAAGCCCTTGGAAGACTATGCAGAGAACTGATGTGCAAGACATATAAATAGACATAGAATATGGCAGTATTTTATGAAGTATGTGCATATTATAGCAGGCTTTATGCATTTATTGCTGGTCTAGGTGAATGACTTTGATTTAATAACTAATATGTTAAAGAAAGTTGTGATTTTTAAGGTACATTATAATTAATATGGACAGGGAAACTGACTTAAATAGATCAAATAAATATAAGGAAGTGCTTAAATACAAAAGTACATGCCTATTTGGAAGCCACAAGTTCTGGGATATCCCATGCTAGACAATCAGAAGCAGTAGTTGCCCAAACTTCCCATCAGCAGCTGTATTCTGTTCTGAAGATGCAGTGCTTACGGCTCCTAACCAATAATTTACCTATGTGTTTAAAAATGTTGCTGGGATTAAAACAAATATTTATCCAATGTTAGTAAAGGAAGAAATTACATGTTCTAACAGACTGGAACTTCTAAACTTTACATTAGAATGTACCTTTAAGGAATGGTATCTTCTACTATATAATTATTTGATTGCACTATCCAAATACTAAAAAGCTCTGAAATAGTCTGACAATTACATCTAAAACAGCAAACTGATAGTAACATATATTGCAAAATTCTTCTTGTTTAAAGTACAAAGTAATCAGAAATATACCACAGCGCCACCCTGGAGGAGGCTGGGTCTGAGTGGAACTATGTATAGAGTGCCAAAGGTGACAATATTGATATTAAATAACAATTTATTGACAAATTTAAAAACAGTACAAATATATATCATGGATCCATGTGATTAACAATACTAAATAAAAACAACAACTCAATCGATTGGTTTAACAATGCTAATTAAAATTCAATAAATGATATAAAATGATATAAAGTGATAAAAAGTTTAAACAATCCTGATGAATGAGGTGACACTCAGCAGTGTGTGAGCGATCGAAGATGGTGAACAAGCGCAACTTGTGTTTCAATAGTAAGTTTCAATAATAAGTTTATAGATTCAATTCACAAGCGGGGAGTGAAAATAACAGAATTCAGTAGGCTAATAGATTCCTATATACATATCATGAAAGAAAGGGATATATGCAAACTGTGAGTGCAGGTGGTGAAAAAGCTCACAGCGTGTGCTTTAATTATGTGTTTATTATATATTTAATATATTGGCTGCGACCATAAATGGTGTATGTATGGTGGATGTTCAAAATATATAGAGCAGTGCATGTACAAAACTAGAAAATTAAAAAATATAAAAACTCAATATAAACTCAATATAAAGGTGTCAGTGTGATAGTGGTACGGTGTATAAACAAGGTGTATAAAATTGCTAACTGGGTACGCTGTCTAAAACCAGAAAAAAGGGCAAATATAAATAGATATAAAAATCAAAAACTGAAAACCAAAATGATGAAAAAAGTGAAAAAAGTTGTGGATCAACGGTGATATGTTGTGCCTTTAAATAGTGAAGTCTTTGGGACTTAGAATGATTTGTAAAAAATGGGTAGTTCCAAAACGATAAAAAGATGAGGTTGGCTTAAAGTCAGATAATAAAAAAGTACTTGGTGCCCCAACTTCAGTGTTTGTATGTCAGTAACGGCTCCTATGTTCAGTGGATGAGTGTTGTTTAGACGATAAGGTGTAAATTTCAATCAATGGTTCTGAGTAATCCTTCTAGTCAACGTGTTTCGGTGTCACAATGAACTTTTTTTAAGTCTTGATAAAGGTCACTGTGAGACCGAAACGCGTTGACTAGAAGGATTACTCAGAACCAACTATTGAAATTTACACCATATCGTCTAAACCCAGTTAGCAATTTTATACACCTTGTTTATACACTTTGGATAAACACAGTATTTTTATATTTTTTAATTTTCTAGTTTTGTACACGGCACTGCTCTATATATTTTGAACATACATCCAAATGCACCATTTATGGTCGCAGCCAATATATTAAATATATAATAAACACATAATTAAAGCACACACTGTGAGCTTTTTCACCACCTGCACTCACAGTTTGCATATATCCCTTTCTTTCATGATATGTATATAGGAATCTATTAGCCTACTGAATTCTGTTATTTTCACTCTCCGCTTGTGAATTGAATCTATAAACTTATTATTAAAACTTACTATTGAAGCACAAGTTGCACTTGTTCACCCTCTTCGATCGCTCACACACTGCTGAGTGTCACCTCATTCATCAGGATTGTTTAAACTTTTTATCATTTTATATAATTTTATATCATTTATTGAATTTTAATTAGCATTGTTAAACGAATCGATTGAGTTGTTGTTTTTATTTAGTATTGTTAATCACATGGATCCATGATATATATTTGTACTGTTTTTAAATTTGTCAATAAATTGTTATTTAATATCAATATTGTCACCAGTGGCACTCTATACATAGTTCCACTCAGACCCAGCCTCCTCCAGGGTGGCGCTTTGGTATATTTCTGATTATTTGCCATACTCTAGTTGACAACTAGGTGTCAACACATCAAAGCCAGAGGTCTGTACGTAGTAGGCGCTTAGTGTATCCACTTTAATTAAATACAAAGTAACACTTTAGGCCGTCTATGTGAATAAGCGACCAACAAGCTTGTCGTTTGCAAGTGTAACATCCATACAAAATTGTATCCAGAAAAACAATAATAATCATCTGTTGAGTTGAATGACTTACCGAAGTATGTTCACATACTCTAAACACTCACCACCTATGATGTAGGAACATCCCTCTGTGAGGTCCGTGAATGCTTGTCAGTCCACCATGTGGTGTTACGGTATGTGCACACAATAGGGTGGTAGATACTTTGGCGTGCGTCCTTCTCCCACATCAGCTTGGGCCAGCCAGCGTCTGCTTTCCAATTACGCTGCAAGGGCTCTCCCTCACGCCCTCAGTAAACAAATTGCAACACTTTGAGGGGCAGCGTGTAAAGTGGCAAAAAAATGTGAAAACGTCAGGTTTCCAAAAAGTAAAAATTGCTTTATTTCATGTAGAAGATAATAAGTTCATACAGGGCACAGCACACAGACTTCACAGCTGACGCGTTTCACGCCTTTACGGCGTTTCATCACAACTAAACATTTTTTTTTATCTTCTATATGAAATAAAGCGATTTTTACTTTTTGGAAACCTGACTTTTTCACATTTACATCTAAAAGTCAGATTCCTGCACCCTTTAAAGCCTTAGTGATAACCTGCATATATGGTTCAAATAAATGTTGCAAGTATAAAAAAAACAGTAAAATACCACCAGCTTTGCAAAACAGAACATAGTACAATTCATCATTTAACTTGACAGGCCAGACAGCAGACAAGAAAGGAAGTACAACCTGGCAGCAATGTTTACTGTTTAAAAGGTCACATCTACAGAAGGTAGGTTTGAAAGCTCAAGAGCTCATATTACACCAGTAAAATGTATTACAAAGCGGTTTTACTTGAAAGAAATGAGTGAACCAAAAGCAACTGCTATGGAGAAATTACAATATCCGAAATGTACTTATTTGCACTTGCTGATTAGCAAGCCCATCGTTATGGTTCTAGATCTCAGAGTTAAGTATTGCTGTCATTAGTGCTGATTATATTAAGGTTTATGTTTACTATAAGTAGTGTTTAATTTTTTTAATTCTAGAGTGCATTGTTTCCATTAGATTTTTGGATATATTCTGTTGCCTTGACATACATAAACATACATTAACATATTAGCTGACTGTAAAAACTTTCTTAATATATTTTAGTATTTTTTTGTTGCAAAAGAATGTCAATTAGGAAAAGATATGTGGTAGGGTTAGGCTTGTGGGGGTCCATCCGATAAAAATCGTCGCCCGCAAAAGTCGGCGACGCCAATATTTACGCTGGTTTGGTATCACATATACGGCATAACCTAGAAGTTACGCGCGTATATTTCTGCCGTCACCCGTAGTTTTTTGGGCTATAGGCAGGTATACCAAAACCAGCGCAGTTTGGTATCCAATATGCAGCGTAAGGACTAACGTGGCGAAAATGGAGAAAACTTACTCCATTTTCACCTCGCCACAAAAAGCAGCCGTAAGAAGCCTTACGCTGACTATTGGAACCCCGTAACTCCCTAAACTGGCTGCTAAAATAAACCTAACACCTAACGCATGCGCA
This sequence comes from Bombina bombina, assembly GCF_027579735.1. Lineage (NCBI taxonomy): Eukaryota > Metazoa > Chordata > Amphibia > Anura > Bombinatoridae > Bombina > Bombina bombina. The sequence continues at coordinate 469,112,980 of NC_069502.1, read as the reverse complement.
ATGTCTATCTCCCTGTCAACCGCGATCTTCTAAAATAAACCTAACACCTAACGCATGCGCAGTCTATCTCCCTGTCAACCGCGATCTTCTAAAATAAACCTAACACCTAACGCATGCGCAATGTCTATCTACCTGTCAACCACGATCCCCCCCCCGAAATCCCTAATAAAGTTATTAACCCCTAAACCGCCGCTCCCGGACCCCGCCGCCATCTACATAAACTAACCCCCTACTGTGAGCCCCTAAAACCGCCGCCATCTACCTTATCTATCCCCTAATTAGAACCCCTTACACCGCTGTCATCTACCTTATCTATCCCCTAATCTGACCCCTTACACCGCCGCCACCTATATAAAAATTATTAACCCCTAATCTAATCCCCCTATACCGCCGCCAGCTATATTAATATTATTAACCCCTAATGTAAGCCCCTTACACCGCCGCCATCTCTATTAAAATGATTAACCCCTAATTTAATCTACCTACCCCGCCGCCAGCTATATTATCTATATTAACCCTAAGTATATTATAGTTAATATAGGTATTACATTATATATATTAACTATATTAACCCTAATTATATTAGGGTTAATATAGTTAATATAGTTACTATAGTATTTATATTAACTATATTAACTCTATCTAACCCTAACACCCCTAACTAAATTTATATTAAATTAATCTAATTCATTTATAAACTAAAATATTCCTATTTAAATCTAAATACTTACCTATAAAATAAACCCTAAGATAGCTACAATATAATTAATAATTACATTGTAGCTATGTTAGGGTTAATATTTATTTTACAGGTAAATTGTTAATTATTTTAACTAGGTATAATAGCTATTAAATAGTTATTAACTATTTAATATCTACCTAGTTAAAATAATTACCCAATTACCTGTAAAATAAATCCTAACCTAAGTTACAAATACACCTACACTATCAATAAATTAAATAAACTACAAACATCTATCTAAAAATACAATTAAATTAACTAAACTAAATTACAAAAAAAAACAAACACTAAATTACAAAAAATAAAAAAAAGATTACAAGATTTTTAAGCTAATTACACCTATTCTAAGCCCCCTAATAAAATAATAAACCCCCAAAATAAAAAAAATTCCCTGCCCTATTCTAAATTAAAAAAATTTCAAAGCTCTTTACCTTACCAGCCCTTAAAAGGTCCTTTTGTGGGGCATGCCCCAAAGAATTCAGCTCTTTTGCATACAAATACAATACCCCCCCCATTACAACCCACCACCCACATACCCCTATTCTAAAACCACCCAAACCCCCCTTAAAAAAGCCTAACACTACCCCCCTGAAGATCTCCCTACCTTGTCTTCACCACACCGGGCCGAACTCCTGATCCGATCCGGGCGATGTCTTCCTCCAAGCGGCAAAGAAGAATTCTTCCTCCGGCGATGTCTTCCTCCAAGCGGCAAAGAAGAATTCTTCCTCCGGCGATGTCTTCCTCCAAGCGGCAAAGAAGAATTCTTCCTCCGGCGACGTCTTCCTCCAAGCGGCAGCAAAGTCTTCATTCTTCCGGCGGCATCTTCAATCTTCTTTCTTCGCTCCGCCGCCGCAGAGCATCCATCCCGGCCGACGACTGAACGACGAATGAGGTACCTTTAAATGACGTCATCCAAGATGGCGTCCACCGAATTCCGATTGGCTGATAGGATTCTATCAGCCAATCGGAATTAAGTTAGAAAAATCTGATTGGCTGATTGAATCAGCCAATCAGATTCAAGTTCAATCCGATTGGCTGATCCAATCAGCCAATCAGATTGAGCTCGCATTCTATTGGCTGATCGGAACAGCCAATAGAATGCAAGCTCAATCTGATTGGCTGATTGGATCAGCCAATCGGATTGAACTTGAATCTGATTGGCTGATTCAATCAGCCAATCAGATTTTTCTAACTTAATTCCGATTGGCTGATAGAATCCTATCAGCCAATCGGAATTCGGCGGACGCCATCTTGGATGACGTCATTTAAAGGTACCTCATTCGTCTTTCAGTCGTTGGCCGGGATGGATGCTCCGCGGCGGCGGAGCGAAGAAAGAAGATTGAAGATGCCGCCGGAAGAATGAAGACTTTGCTGCCGCTTGGAGGAAGACGTCGCCGGAGGAAGAATTCTTCTTTGCCGCTTGGAGCAAGACATTGCCCGGATCGGATCAGGAGTTCGGCCCGGTGTGGTGAAGACAAGGTAGGGAGATCTTCAGGGGGGTAGTGTTAGGCTTTTTTAAGAGGGGTTTGGGTGGTTTTAGAATAGGGGTATGTGGGTGGTGGGTTGTAATGGGGGGGGGGTATTGTATTTGTATGCAAAAGAGCTGAATTCTTTGGGGCATGCCCCACAAAAGGCCCTTTTAAGGGCTGGTAAGGTAAAGAGCTTTGAAATTTTTTTAATTTAGAATAGGGCAGGGAATTTTTTTTATTTTGGGGGTTTATTATTTTATTAGGGGGCTTAGAATAGGTGTAATTAGCTTAAAAATCTTGTAATCTTTTTTTTATTTTTTGTAATTTAGTGTTTGTGTTTTTTTGTAATTTAGTTTAGTTAATTTAATTGTATTTTTAGATAGATGTTTGTAGTTTATTTAATTTATTGATAGTGTAGGTGTATTTGTAACTTAGGTTAGGATTTATTTTACAGGTAATTGGGTAATTATTTTAACTAGGTAGATATTAAATAGTTAATAACTATTTAATAGCTATTATACCTAGTTAAAATAATTAACAATTTACCTGTAAAATAAATATTAACCCTAACATAGCTACAATGTAATTATTAATTATATTGTAGCTATCTTAGGGTTTATTTTATAGGTAAGTATTTAGATTTAAATAGGAATATTTTAGTTTATAAATGAATTAGATTAATTTAATATAAATTTAGTTAGGGGTGTTAGGGTTAGATAGAGTTAATATATAGTTTATATAAATACTATAGTAACTATATTAACTATATTAACCCTAATATAATTAGGGTTAATATAGTTAATATATATAATGTAATACCTATATTAACTATAATATACTTAGGGTTAATATAGATAATATAGCTGGCGGCGGGGTAGGTAGATTAAATTAGGGGTTAATCATTTTAATAGAGATGGCGGCTGTGTTAGGGGCTTACATTAGGGGTTAATAATTTTAATATAGATGGCGGCGGTTTAGGGGCTCACTTTAGGGGGTTATAGATATAATATAGCTGGCGGCGGGGTACGGGAGCGACGGTTTAGGGGTTAATAACTTTATTAGGTTGCGGCGGGGTCCGGGAGCGGCGGTTTAGGGGTTAATAGCTTTTTTATTGTTAGGATAGTGAGGGGGGATAGCGGATAGAGGGTTAGACGTGTCGGGCTATGTTAGGGAGGCGTGTTAGACGTGTCGGGCTATGTTTAGGAGGCGTGTTAGACAGTGCGGGTGATTTAGACTTTAGTCAGGTTTTATAGGCGCCGGCAGTTTCTAACGTGGCGCAAGTCACTGGCGACTCCAAAAATCTGTACTTACGCAGATTTCTGGACATCGCTGGTTTGTGAGACTTGCGCCACTTTAGCAAGTGATGGCGCCGCATATTGGATGGCTCGAGTTGCGAGCTGAAACTGCGGGCGACGTGGGTTCCCTCGCTTGCGCCGCAAACTGCGATCTATATCGGATCGCGCCCGTGAAGTCTGTTCTCAGAATGGGTTAATATTCCAGGAAAGAAAACAAGATAAAAACTGACAGTGTATTGTAAAGTGTTCTTTTACTTTAATCAAATATATTATGCTGCAATATAAAAGTATGTTATGTCCCTTTAAGGTCATAATTGGACATATTTGGATTGGACTTACTTTCAAGCTTGGTTTTTAACAGATCAAGAGCCAAATTAGAAATGGTGAACTTTATAGTCTCTAGTAAGAGATATTGATATTAGGATTAACTAAAGTGATGGCATTCTTGACAATATAAGCTTAACACTGATGAAATTTCCATTTAATATACTGTATGTGGATTAATGGGAACTGCTCTTCAGTAAACATACAGGCCATGTTAATTTTCCTCTAAATCCCAAAACTGGAGAATTATTTTTCCCATTCTTTACAACTGGCATACACTTTTTTAAAGTCTGAGGCCCAGCAGACTTAAAGGGACAGTCTAGTCCAAAATAAACTGTCATGATTAAAATAGAGAATGTAATTTTAAACAATTTTCAAATTTACTTTTAGCACCAGTTTTGCTTTGTTCTCTTGGTATTCTTAGTTGAAAGCTAAACCTAGGAGGTTCATATGCTAATTTCTAAGTCCTTGACGGCCGCCTCTTCTCTCAGGGCATTTTGACAGTTTTTCACCACTAGAGGGTTTTAGTTCATGTGTGTCATATAGATAACACTGTGCTCACGCACGTGGAGTTCCAGTGAGCCAGCCCTGAGCCCAAGCAGTGTAGGTCACTTTTTCCTCACCTCTCTACTGCCTCCAAGGTGGCAGACATAACATTTTTCTGGAATGACTAACAAGCCCTTCTCTCATGCAATTTGTTGTGTGAGAGAAGGGGAAGGGGCAAATCTTGTCGGCCCACATATTGATAAATGGGATTCACAGTTATTGTCTTGTTACAAGAGTATTTATAAAGAGCCCTCTTCTATCTCCTACCAAACTCTCCAATTAACCCAGTTTTTATTTTATGTAGATCTTATATATATCATCATGTTTAAATATGCCTCATTCAGACTAGGGGGCAGATTTAACAAATGGCAGGCGGACATGATTCGCTGAAGCGAATCATGTCCGCCTGACATTGCTAAAAGCCGACAGCATATGCTGTCGGCATTTAACATTGCACAAGAATTTCTGGTGAAAAGCTTGTGCAATGCCCCCCTGCAAATCCCCCCAATCGGGGGTGTCAATCTTCCCAATCGTATCTGATCTCAGAGGTGGCGGATGAGTTAAGGAGCAGTAGTCTTACGACTGTTGCTTCTTAGCCTATGCTTCCGGCAAGCCAGAAACATTGGGGCGGAGCAAGCAGCATTGGCTGCTTGATAAATCTCCCCCTAAATAGTTTACTTAGTTTAGTACAATATCTGTTTAAAGGGACAATCCGTTCAAAATGTAAAATGCACATATATTAATTGCATCTTTGAATAGAAACATATTTGCAATATACATGGATTTGCAAAAATGCTTCTAGTAATAATTATCACTGTTTTAATGTTTAACATATTTCCCTGCACATGCATGTGAGGGATAGCTAGATATTCTCAGTGCACCAGCATTTTAAATACTGCAGCTGTGCAGAGCACCAGTGGGGCTTGTATCATGTCAGCAATTAACAAATTGAGTCAATACCAGATGGTACAGGCGCCTTAGGCTCACTGAGCATGTGCTTTGTTTAAAATGCTGGTGCACGGTGCATACGCAAATGCAATTTGCTATAGCTATAGCTATAGCTTTTATTAGAAGCAATTCTGCTAATACATGTGTATTACAACAATGCTTCTGTTCAAAACTGAAATGCATCCACGTGGATTCCAATTTTGGCTGGAATGTCCCTTTAAGCTCCACAGAACTGCCCAAATGTCCCCTAAGTAGCTTTTAATAGTGGATGAACAGTTCCTAATGAACATAACCTAGTTGAAGGATACATTACAGAAATTTGCAATGTATAGTAAAGTTAAAGCAAGTTTAACAATAACAAAAAATGCAACTGCTGATCTGTTTGTATCCAAATGCTTTACTGTGTTGTTGCTGTACTGAAACCATTATTTTTATTAGTTATTTTTAGAGCTTCAACATATTCTGCAGCACTATAAACATGGGTCTAATATGTAAGATAGCATTTAAAGGAGACAAATGGGTAGAGGGCCTTGCCAAGAGTTGAACTGTTGTAAAACAGCACTCATGAAAGTGATCTACAAAACATCTGGGTTTGTAGGCTTACATGCTAAGAAGATTCAAGGGAATCAGAAAAGGAGCAGAGGAACTGAGGTAAGAAAAGATTAGCATATATTGAATGCACCCCTGAACAGTAGAGTCCTTAAGGAGCGTTTGAAACTTTGAAAACATGGGGAGAGTCTTGTGGAGCAAGGCAGAGATTTCCTCAAAATAGTGACCATTCTTAAAAAGTCCTGTAGATGGGATTGTGAGGAGCTAACATGTGAGGAGAAGAACAGGAGGCAGATGGACATGATTAGTTCTGGTGAACTGCTTGTGCAATGCCGCCCCCTGCAGATTCACGGCCGGCCAATCGGTCGCTAGAAGGGGGTGTCAATCAACCCGATCGTATACAATCGTGCGGATTGCTGTCCGCCGTCTCAGAGCAGGCGGACAAGTTAAGGAACAGCAGTCTTAACTTCTGTTTCCATTCAGAGCTTGATTAATCGGCCCCATGGTCTGAGATATAGTGGGGATCAGTGTTATTGAGGGCCTTGAATGTCAGAATCATGATTTTATGTTCAATACTGGAGGCTAGAGGAAGGATTGTAAGGAGAATCAGTCTGGTGGAGGCATTCATTGTGGATTTTAAAGGAGATAGACGGCAGCTAGGGAGACCAGAGACAATGGAGTTGCAATAGGCAGGAAATGATGATAGAGTGGATTAAAATCTTAGTTGTAAGGAAGTGGCAAATTTGGGGATGTTTTAAATGTGGAAACAGCAAAAATTGTCCAAAGACTGGATGAGGTTGAAAGAAATATAAGAGTCAAGTGTGACACCAAAGACTTTGTTTATTTTGGGTTGGGGTAATGATGTTATTATCAACAGTTATAAAATAGGGGGAAATAAGGAACATGGTTTATGAGAGATTTTAAATATAAATCATATCCATTCCAAGTAAGTCTGACCAAAATATTATTTTAACTAAATTTATAATTAAATGTTTGTAATTTATATCAATGCAATTTGCCAAAGAAAGAGTCTTTTCAGTTGATACATATTCCTGAACTGAGCATATATGTGCGGATCTTGAGTTAGACTAGATACCTTTGACATAACCACTTAGAAACAAGAATTTTAAGCACTTGAAGCAAATGTAATCCTCCCTAAAAGATTCATTCATTTCAAAATCTAGAAACCAACAAAAGTAATATTAAATTAAATAAAAACTCCATTCAGTCTGAAGAAGGGAATTCATGGCTCTGTTAAAGGGAAATTGCTTGAAAAATGTTTAAAGGGACATTGAGTACTAAAATCATTTAAAGCACCGCCCTCTAACTATGGGTTAATTGGAATGCAGTGAAATGCAGTTAACGATTTTAACATGCGGACACCAATAACTAGGAGGAGGCAGGGAATAACCCCAATAGTATGCTTATAAAATGTATTTAGGGCCAGATTACAAGTGGAGTGGCTTTTTGAACGCATCGGGTAGTGCTCGTATTACAAGTTAAAAGTAAAACATTTTTGCTAACCCGATGCGCACAAAAAGCAGAACTTTGAATATTGCGCACTTATTAACAAATTCTTTTATAGAAGTCGATGGAGCAAAAACATGCGCAATCACGATTGCATATTCTCAAGTGCGCCAACCCGACATGAAAATATGAATATTTCGCATTCCAATGTTCTCCACATAGAAGAATATGTTCTATTTATTCATAAATACATAAATATATACATATATATATATATATATATATATATATATATATATATATATATATATATATGTGTGTGTGTATATATATATATATATATATATATATATATATGTTTTTTTTGCACAAATATATATTTATACCTATATACAGTATATAGATGATTATTAGATAGTGTTATTGTGAGTGTAACTGTACTTTGTTATGTAATTTTGAAGTGTTTTGACTTTTAAGTTAACCAGAGCTCTGAGGATGCGCTAACCCGACAAGCATTAACTTCAATTGCACTCAAGCAATCACGTTTACTTTCAACTTGTAATATGAGCGCTACAGCCGGCGCGAGCAATCAGATGGGATAAACCCCTTTTCGCTTGTGCGTAGCTGTTAGCGCGCCACTCTTAATCTGGCCCTTAGTGTTTAATGAGCCTTTAAATTTAAAGTCAATCTAACAAAAAGTGTAACTGATAGGTAGGTATCAAATACTTACTGGTTGAAAGGACCACCGCAAACAGAAAAAAATATTATCCAGCACAGAGATATCTATAAAAAAAAAGTGTAATACATTTTAAATACTCTCTTTTAGATAGAATTGTGAAAATGGTACCTTTAATTAGCAAACTACATCATGATTGATTATTTAAAAGTTACATTTCAGTGGGAACAGTTCTGGACAAACCTTCATCAGGTGGCTTAAATAGAGTTGCAAAGATACTTTTTGGGGGTTACTAAGTCATGGTAACTCCATGAATACTAAAGAAGGCCGCAAAGTATATAAGCATATTGCTAACTAAATCCCTACACTTCCATCTTTCCCCTTGATCCATTATTCTTATTGCTCAAATCGTAGTAATTGTCGATGACAACACTGTCATCATTTCTAACCTTATGACATTTTTGTGTCAAATATTCCCTTTGAACTTTTAGTTGTTCTCCACAAGTCCTTAACTTGTCTCTGATACTTTCATCTTAAAAATATATCTAAAAAAGAAATAGCTAAGGGTTCCATGTACTAAGCAAAGTTAACTACTTCAGAGCCCTTACGGGGCAAGTTCAAGCGTGTGAGCCTGCTTCAATGTAAGCAGCAGCGCTTATCAGAGTTGGTGGAGAGAAATCACCCCAAACACTTTCACTCAGGGTGACTGACAGATAAATCGAGCGAGAGAAGGGAGTAGCATTACACACTCGTCGGATTGTGAAATGATACATATGGGCAGCGGGTAAAGAGGATCCATTGACTGTATGCAGCAAAGGCATGCGGACAACTTCTCAGGTTGAGAATCTTGTCTGCACGTTGATTAGTACATTGTCATCCTAAGACTCTAATCAACTCTCCATGTCCCATCTTCGTTACTGTAACTCTGTTCCCCAAACTACGTTCTGACCTCTCTACAAGCCATGATGAATGTCTCTGGTTTTTAGAAAAGAAATCTGGGACAGCCCAAAGTCTGACCAGGAATATCCAAAACATATCTTCAAAATTGAATCCCATATTTTTGCAAATATATTTTAATACATAAAAAAAACTATTTATATTTGGGAAATAAAACTATAGAATACTGCAAAAAGTAAAAGAAAGCTAAGAAATGTATGTTAGTTAAAAAGAAAAAGTAATGTTCTCCAACAAATTTCCTACATACTTTTTAACCTGGGTAAAAACATTGTAAAAAAAAAAAAAAACTGTATTGGAAAAATTGTAATAGTAAGGTTAAAAAAACAAAGACTGACAAAAAAAGGAAACCAATAATTAAGCAGAAAGAAAAAAAAGAAAGAAAAAATCAACGCCTAAGGGATCACTAGAGAAACCTCATACTGTGATATATAGGAAAATGCAAGGAATGCAAGCTGAAGCTCATTGGGGTAACCATGGAAACAAAATATATTGGAGGATGTTAAACATTGTCAATGGGCTAAAAAGTTCAAAATCAGCAGAAACACAGAAAAGTACCTGGGGGATTCTTAAGAAGGAAAACAGTATTAATAATTAATTTCTAAATTGTCTAAATTATTCACTTTTTTACAGACAGCAGTGACTTATTGCACATTTGGGATCTAGTTACAACAATCAACAATATTATCTTAAGTGTGTAAGTATTTACTGACTACATTTCAAATACTATTTTTAGTCACCCTGGAGAATTCTTAGAGTTATCTGTGCTGCCATATTCCTTTGGGTTTTTAGCTATACTCCAACAGACATAATTGTGATTACATATTATATGTGTTTGTGTGGTTTGGGAGGTTAAGTAGTACAGTGGGGTTTGTGAAAATGTAAAGGTAAAAAAGAAACAGTTAAAAAAAAAAGAAGGAAAGAGATGCTCAAAGAAAAAAATAGAATTTTCCATTCCAATCTTTCCCAGTTTCATTTTTAATATCAGAACAACAGAAATAAACCTTTTTATTTTCTAAATTAACAAAGTGATCACAATCTTTACAAATAAACAGCTGAGCTGGATAAACTACTGTTAATGGATGCTGATCAACATTCACTAGAACCGAAACACTAAACAAAGCAACCACACAAATATAAAATTACAGATTTGTGCCCTTTTTTACATTAAAGGGACATGGAACCTATTTTATTTTCATGATTCAGATAGAGAATATACTAATTTACTTATATTATCAATTTTGCTTCATTCTCTTTGTATCTTTTATTGAAAGAGCAGCAATGCCTCCTGGGACCTAGCAAAACCAAAGAAAAGAGTCATATATGTGCAGCCACCATTTAGCAGCTAGTTCCCAGCTTCTGAGGCTACCTAGGTATACTTTTCAAGAAAGGATACCAAGAGAATTAAAGGGATAGTAAAGTCCAAATTAAACTTTCATGATTCAGATAGGGCATGTTCTCTTGTTATTCTTAGTTGAAAGCTAAACCTAGGTAGGCTCATATGTTAATTTAACAGTTTTTCACAGCATTAGGACGTTTGTTCATGTGTTTCATATAGATAAAATTGTGCTCATGCATTTGAAGTTATTAAAGAGTCAGCACTAATTGCCTTAAATGCAAGTCCGTCAAAAGATCTGAGATAAGGAGGCAGTCAGCAGAAACTTAGATACAAGGTAATTACAGAGTTAAAAAGTATATTAATATAACTGAGTTGGTTATGCAAAACTGGGGAATGGTAAATAAAGGTATTATCTATCTTTTTAAACAATAACATTGTTGGTGTTTACTATCCCTTTAAGCAAATTTGATAGTAAATGTAAATTTTAAAGTTTTTTTTAAATTATATGCTCTATAACTTGTCCGCCTGCTCTGAGGCTGCGGACATAAATCCACCCGATCGGATACGATCGGCTGATTGACACCCCCTGCTATCGATCGATTGTCCGCGAATCTGCAGGGGCGGCATTGCACAAGTAGTTCACAAGAACTGCTTGTGCAATGATAAATGCTGAAAGTGTTTGCAGTCAGCATTTATCGATGTGCAGCGGACATGATACGCTACATTGTATCATGTCCGTCCGCATTTTAATAAATCGGCCCCTTTGTATGTGTGGTTTATTCTTTTTATTACAGTAAGATTTTAACATAATTTACTGGTAGATTATTATTGATATCTATATTGCTTTTGCAACTGTTAATATATTGTAGTTATATTTTATTAATGATTTTACATTTAAAAATTGATGGTGATGATACCGTAATAAGTATAATTATTTTTTTTTTTTAAATCGAATGTAATCAAAAAGGGCCATTACCATTATTGGCATTGGCTGCACCATCTTGTTTTTCTTGTCTTAGTATATGCAGATCATTGGCCAATATGTGTTATCTGTCAATCTGTGGGTGATTAATAGTTATCAAGTCTGTTTAGCTGTTGAATTTGTGTCCCTGTTGTGGTCAATATTTATTTGATAACTTGTGGTCGGAGAGAGTGTGATCCCCGGAGTCAATGTTGTCCATGCATGGTATTAGCAAATTTTCAATATTTATTCATATCCAACATGCTCTTTTTCCAATTTGGAAATGCTGTTATCGTTTGAATTCTGATCACTCAAAAAAGTTTGTTTTAGTAGTTGATAAATAGCTAACAAACACAATTAGAAAGATTACAAAAATAAGCTCATCTTTTTGAGAGATGGCGTTTACAGTGGAATGGTGAACCTGGATTTAATCTACAAAAATGTCCCCATGTCCCAGTTTTATCTTGGGTTTTGATCTTTATATTTGCTCTCCCAAAACATTAGGCTTATGTCCTACTTTATTTGCAAATAATTCATCAGTCCCCTTTTTCATTAATGGTTATATATTCTTTACACCAAGACATATTCTATACTAATTTGTGTGTATGTGCTTAGCACACCAGTAGCTACCTAAGAAAGAGTTCATGTGTATTGCTCCCTATTGATAATTTCCAAGAGGGATATTGCCTAAAAGGAAATAATGCAAAAGATATGGAGCACATTCATGAACAGTTTGATACATACCATGTTTCTTCCAGACCTATAAATCCCAACTATTAGGTTTTAGATATTTATTGAGCTGATTTAAAGTAACAATACCAGGAATGGGTAAATACAGGTACCGAAAGGTAGAACCCACAAATAGTAAAATAACTAGCGACAGCACTGGAGCAGGAACACTTGGGGTCAATTTTTCAAGCTCGGTATGGAGCTTGATGACCCATGTTTCCGTGAGCCTTCAGGCTCGCCGGAAACAGAAGTTATGAAGCAGCGGTCTTAAGAACCTGCTCTGAGGCGGCGGACAGAAATCAACCTGATCGGATATGATTGGGTCGATTGGCACCCACTGCTAGCGGCCGATAGGCCGTGAATCTGCAGGGAGTGGTATTGCACTAGCAGTTCACAAGAATGCCTTCTAAGATTGGGATGTTAGGATGCAGGTGGGACCAATACACGTTGGTGTCTCTTGTCATGTCAAGAGTGGCACAGAACATGTTGTGGGCAGAGCTGGGAAGTCCCTGAAAACTAGTATTCTGCAAAGCCACAAGCAAGAAGTGGAAAAGAACTCCCATCCTGTAAAAATCCCTACAGGGTCCGTGATGGTTGGGAGATCTGTGCTCTAATAACCATTGACTTTTCCCTATGATGCTAGACATGCCCTCCAGACCGCAATCCCATAAGGGAAGCGCCAGTGGCTTTAGGAAAGCCAAGCGGTTAGGACGTTGTATTCCGTCCGTCGGACGGAATACAACGCCCTAACGGCGTTAAAAGGTTAAAGGGACTTAAAGTGTACAATTAGGATGCTTGTCCCAGGACTTGCAAGGGAGAATGTATATAGCAGCTTACATCTTGGCATTGGTTTTATTAATATGTTAAAATAATGACCTTAAAAATTTAAACTGTGAAACATGCTCAGAAGTAATATATGAGCACTGGACTTTAATGCAACCCATTTTGCAAAGAATCTTACCGACTTATACTCTCAGTGCTGAGTCCTTTCATATCCAAGGATTACTCTGAATCTATTGGCCAATTTGTTTTTGCTGGGTTTTCTTCACTTTCTATTTTTAGGTGATCACAATTTTTGTTACATGGAGCAGGTATGTTCATGCTAATAAGAATCCAAATTATTTTCAATAGGTTTTTGAGACCATTTTCTACACCTAAAGGGACTTGATGAAGACCTGACATATTTTCCAGTATTCTAAAAGAATTTTGAATAATTCAATTATTTTATGCATTTACAAGACACCTTGAAACAGCCACATAAAACATTTTAGAGGTGTATTTGTATGTATGGCCTAAAATGATTAAAGAGACATAAAACTCATTTTTTTTTTATTTCATGATTTAGAAAGAGATTATCATTTTAAATAACTTTCCAATTTACTGCTATTATCAAATTTGCTTCATTCTCTTGGTATCTTTTTTTGATGGAGCATAAATGCTCTTTTATGAGCTTGCTGAACACATCTAGTAAGCCAATCACAAGAGGCATATATATGCCACCAATCAGCAACTAATTGCCAGTAGTGCATTTCTGCTCTTAAGCCTACCTATATATAATTTTAACAAAAGATACCAAGAGAACAAAGCAAATGATATAATAGAAGTAAATTGGAAAGTTCCTTAAAATTACATACTCTCTCAGAGTCATGAAAGTTTAGTTTTGACTTTACTATTCCTTTAAAGCTCTCTTCGTTGCTATTGTATAGTCTGTCTGCAGTGGGCAGAACACAAATTTACATATGAATATGTATTTAACGTGATATCCCATAAAGCTAATGAGATCAGCAGGAACAGAAATATCTACAAATGGCATGCAGCAATAGTGTTCTGTAAATGTTTGTTTCTAATTTATACTCACATTGTTGTGATTGCCAGTTTCATAAACAAGATTTTTTTGGAATTGTGTCTTCATGACAAGGATTCCACAGTTTGTCATTCTGTCTTGCTTTATAGCTTGTTTTTTAAATATTAAAGCCTCCACAATCATGTTTAATAAAAATCACGATTTAAAATATCTATATTGGCCAAAGACAAACCTCACTCACGATAGTGAGGTTTTTCAGTTTTGGCTACATGTTTGCGGTATAACAACTGTAAAAAAAATCTGTTCAAGAAGATGAGATAAGTTTTGTTAATTTTCTTCAAAGATAAACTGATTTCCATTGTTGTTCTCAATTTCTGATGTAAATCTCACCAAACCAGAAAATGGTGCTTTCTGAGTCAATGAGGCCTATTTACTATAGGTCTTGCGGACTTGATCCGACAGTGCGGATCAGGTCCGCAAAACCTCGCTGAATGCGGAGAGCAATACACTCTCCGTATTCATCATTGCACCAGCAGTTCACAAGAGCTGCTGGTGCAACGCCGCCCCCTGCAGACTCGCGGCCAATGGGCCGCCAGCAGGGGGTGTCAATCAACCCGATCGTACTCGATCGGGTTGAATTCCGGCGATTCCTGTCCGCCTGCTCAGAGCAGGCAGACAGGATTATGGAGCAGCGGTCTTTGAAACACCGGCCCACAAGCTCCTTACAGAGCTTGATAAATGAGCCCCAATGACTGGAAATAATGAAAAAAATACTTTTAAAATACTAAAAGTGTCAATATAATCTTTAAGCAAAAATGCTCAGTATATTCATCATACCCATATACAAATGTCATTCTGATTGTTTACCAGTCATCAGGATGGATGCAGATTACAATAGGTTAATCTCACACATGTAAATGATTAATTCCCTTACACACTGTACAAAAGAGTTAACTTAAAACAACTATTATGAACCTTAATAGGTGGGAAACTTGTTATGTTTTATTCCCAGTTTCAATCCTGATAACAAGTACTTAACAACTGAAAACATGTTTTTGGGAACTTTTTGAGTGATAAATGATTTGCGGTTTGAATGAAGAACACATTAAAAACACACTTCCTATATCACTAAAACGTAAACCTCATTATCGGGAGCAGATATAAGAAAGATTGTAAGCAACTCCCCTCTGTTAAAGCTGTGGTCAGTCTTTTGGGCTAATTGCACCTTTTTTTCCCCGAATACAAAGCTACAGCAGGTACTATGTTTGCCTTTTTGCATCTTACAATATATACAGAAAATGAAAAGAAATATAATATTAAATCTGAAAAACAATTCAATGTATTTTAAAACTTCACAATGTTATGATTTCACAAATAGACAACAACTCATTCTAACAGTGTAAGAAGCATGTTTGCACCTTGTTAATTTAAATTGTTTATACAGAGTGCTGTGCTGATCTCATTTATCAAAGTGTGAGCGGACATGATACGATGTAGTGTATTAATCCGCTGCACATCGATAAATACCGACAGCATACGCTGTTGGCATTTATAATTGCACAAACAGTTCACCAGAACTGTTTGTGCAATACCGCCCCCTGTAGATTCGCGGCCAATTGGCCGCTAGCAGGGAATGTCAATCAACCAGATCGTATTCGATCGGGTTAATTTCTGTCCGCCGCCTCAGAGCAGGCAGACATGTTATGGAGCAGCGGTCCTTAGACCGCTGCTTCATAACTTCTGTTTCCGGCGAGCCTGAAGGCTTATCGGAAACAAGGGTCATTCGGAGTTTGATAATTCGGCCCCAATGTAAGAAGCTTGTAACGCCTTACAAACTCGCTTACTGAAGTAAAAAACAGTTTAGAAAAACAGCAAGCACAAAATACCTGCACCAAATATGGTCCTATATCGATTTTCACAAAATGTCACTTTTTTATATCAGTTATTAATCTGGCACCCTGGTTGCTGACTTTATGAGTATATATTTTACAAAGAAAGCATCAGATATGTAGAATTATGTATTTATCAATAAATAGAACATATCCTCCTCTGTGAAGAACATTGGAATGGGAAATATGTACATTAAATATATATGAATATTCATATTTCATGTAGGGTTAGCACACAATTGGGGTTGGCCTCTCCATTGAAGTCTATGGGGAAAACATTAAGGAGTTCAGCTCTTTGTGGTCATCGGTTATCAATTGACCAAAAAGTTTTTACTTTCATCTTATAATACATCTTGTAAATGTAAGTACCCTTATACCTTGAGTTGCTGATAAGGGGTAAAGAATATCGCATTGATCTGCACTAGGAGTCGCCCTTCTTCTTTTTCTCTATCTTGTAATACGTGCTGAGTTAACACGAGAGAGCTGAACTACTGCGCTCCACTCGTAATCTAGCCAGTCAGTTAAAAAATTGATTCGAAAGGACAGCAGATTCAGCGTCTGACAAAGAACTAGCAACAATCAATTCTGGTCAAAGGTGAATGATCTTTTGACACAAAAGTAAATTCCTGACCTTTATGCTGAAAAGTTCTCAAGATATTGATCTTAATGAGGCATCTTTGTAAACATCAATTCCTAGAACAGATTGTGCAATTTTTTATTTTTTTAACTAACCTACATAAGATTTATTTTAGGCTTCCCCCAAAATAAAGCTTTTTACTTTCAGATCTGGATAGTATTTCCAACAGGAGTAAAACATTTAGCATTAGGAATAATGTCAAGGGACTGACTGCAAAGGCATGTTGAATTGTGGTGGAAGATGATAACCCAAAATATTTTTATTTATTAATCATTATTTATTTGTAAAGGGACCAGATTAGCACTGGGTACATATGAGTACACAATGGGCAATATTTATCAACCTGCAAACAGACAGGATTCATATGTTGTGAACTTGTCCCTATTCGAGCACAGATCGTGGGGCGTATTTGTTCCTCATATTTATGCTGCCCTTTACCCTTGCACAACCAATAGGGATGGGTGAATGTGTTTATATTCGAATTTGAATGTTAGAACGAATGTTATTGTAGAAATTCGATTTACATAATAGAATGTTGATAAGAACGAATATTCTTAAAAATGCGATTTTCGAATGTTATTTACAGTTTTCGAATGTCACATTCGAATTCGAATGTCACATTCGAATTCGAATGTCACTTTCGATATCAAATTCAAAATAGTGTTTCTAGTCTACAATTGAGTTTTATAAATGTAATATTCAAATGTCACATTCAAATCGAATATCACATTCGAGTTTGAATATTACATTTATAAAACACAGTATTAGACTAGAAATACTATTTCGAATTTGAATGTCACATTCGAATCGAATATCACATTCGAATTTGAATATTACATTTAAAAAACACAGTATTAGACTAGAAATACTATTTCGAATTCGAATGTGACATTCGAATTTGAATATTACATTTCAAACTTGAATTATTCGAATGAATATTTTCGAATTTTATTGAAAAATTCAAAAACGAAAATTCGAAAATAGAATGTTAGAATGTTTCTAGTCTACAATTGAGTTTTATAAATGTAATATTCAAATGTCACATTCAAATCGAATATCACATTCGAGTTTGAATATTACATTTAAAAAACACAGTATTAGACTAGAAATACTATTTCGAATTCGAATGTGACATTCGAATTTGAATATTACATTTCAAACTTGAATTATTCGAATGAATATTTTCGAATTTTATTGAAAAATTCAAAAACGAAAATTCGAAAATAGAATGTTAGAATGTTATATAAACATTTGAAGTTCGATTTGAACGAACAAATGTATCAAAATTCGTTTTAAATTTCGAATTTTTAGAAACATTCGCCCATCCCTAACAACCAACTGCGTGAGAAAAGAGTTTGTCAATCACTCCAGTCAAATTAAAGGTAAAGTAAACCCAATTATTTTCTTTCATGATTTAAACCACTGCTTCATAAACCCTTTCCCAAACTTGGAGTTGGTGGTTGAAAATCACCCCAGATTAAAGGGATAGTAAACCCAATTTTTTTTCTTTCATGATTCAGATAGAGCATGCAATTTTAAGCAACTTTCTAATTTACTCCTATTATCAAAATTTGTATGTTCTCTTGGTATCTTTATATGAAAAGCAAGAATGTAAGCTTAAGAGCAGGCCAATTTTTGGTTGAGAACCTGGGTTGCACTTGCTAATTGGTTTGCTAAATGCAGACACCAATCACAAGAGTTAGCCAGGGTGCTGAAACAAAAAAATGGGCCTACTCCTTAGCTTATATTCCTACTTTTTTAAATAAAGATACCAAGAGAAAGAAGAAAATTTGATAAAAGGGTAAATTAGAAAGTTGCTTAAAATTATATGCTCTATTCGAATCATGAAAAAAAAATTGGGTTTACTATCCCTGTAATCCGGGGTGATTTTCATCCACCATCTCTAAGTTTTGGGAAAAGGTTTATGAAGCAGTGGTTTAAACCACTGCTTCATAAATATAATTTGCAGGTGAGCCTGCAACCATTCACCTCATGATAAATCTTATTAATATTAAAGCAGAAAAGCCAATGAAAGGTCTCATTTATCTAAAGGTTAGCATACTAAAATGTCCTATAGAATTCTTCTTAACCATTTATTGGCTGGGTAGTGATGATGAACCTGTAGATATGGAAACTCCAGTCAAAACTAAAGAGTCTACAATTAAAAAAAATAAAAATCTTTTACTTCTATTATTACACTTATTTATGATTTTTCTCTTAATATCTGTTGTTTTGTTTGAAACTTATCTCCTTTCCACAAAAGCATACCTAGGAGTGTGCACGTGTTTTTACCATTATGTGGCAGCAGTGTTACCAAGGTTACTAAAAGAAAGTTGCCAAGACAAAGGAGTTTTTGTGAACCATATTGATGCCAGATAACATAGAAACATAGAATTAGACATTAGATAAGAACCAAAAAGGCCCATCAAGTCTACCCATATTACATGTTATTTTCTCCCTAGGATAGCCGTTTGCATGTCCCAGGCATTTTTTAATTCCTTTACAGTCTTTGGGGCTGAATTATTAAGCTCCGAATGAAGCTTTATACCCCTGTTTCTGCGCAAGCCTTCAGGCTCGCCAGAAACAGCAGTTATGAAGCAGCCGTCTTAAGACCGCTGCTCCATAACTGGTCCGCCTGCTCTGATGCTGCGGACATCAATCCACCAATCCTATATGATCGGGCAGATTGACACCCCCTGCTAGCGACCGATTGGCCATAAATCTGCAGGGGGCGGCATTGCACAACCAGTTCACAAGATCTGCTTGTGCAATTGATAAATGCTGACAGCGTATGCTGTCGGCATTCATCAATGTCTGTCGGACATGATCCGCTGAGTGTATCATGTCGGACAGACTGATGATAAATCGGCCCCTTTGTGTTTACCACCTCAATTGGAAGTTTATTCCATTAATCCACCACCATTTCTGTAAAAAAAATGCTTCCTCATATTTCTCCTCAATCTGCTACCCTCTAATTTAAGATTGTGACCCCTTGTTTTGGCATTTGTTTTTTTGTTAAGAACCATGGGCTTATCAAGTCTGACCATACTGCCTGTAAAGTATAAGCTTAACTAATTTGTAGGATAGCCGTATGCTTATCCCATACATTGTTGAAGTACAAGACATATCATCAGAAGAAAATGGAGGAAATTCCTCCATTATGATTCTACTCTTGTTCATCCCTCCAATTGCTGCTCCAACAATGGTAATAGAACCTAAAACAAAAAGGTCCCCAATTTAGCCCAAACTAGTAGTACATCCCTGTTTTTGCATGATTTGTCCTCCAACATGGGTCTATTATTGGACTCAGACATTATGCAAAACATAAATTTTTACCTACACAATAATTTTTAACTGCAAAATCTGTTATTAAAATTTGAATCACAATAGCTATAGAAAATCTTAATGTGCCTCTGCTCTATCTTTAGCAGTGTCCTTTTAAACTTTATGGCTCTTAAACAAAAGGACTCTGGATAATTCCCTATAATTATGAAATACATTTAATAGAAAACTATTATGTTTGCTGTATGTATTTTGACTCATTTCTGTTTTTTGAGAACTATATTTCAGTAAAAATACTTTAAAAGAGAATACATTCAGGTGTTGGAAGTGAAAATAATACATGAATATTTTTGTTGGGCTGCCTTAGTATCCTAATTTACATATTTCAATTATTTTTTCCCTTTGTAAAAATACACCAATTTAAAAAAAATAAAAGGTCTGTAAAATCTAATATGTGGAATTCCTTTAAACATTAGAATTAGATTCTGAATTGTAAAAAAATAATAAAAACAATAATAATAAGTACAAGTGACTGAGTTTTGTTTTCTTCAGACTAAATTTCAATGATGTATTGGTACTAAAGATATGTATGGCCAACCTACAGCTCCTAACAGATGTAAGCAATGGGAAGATTCAGCTGAGGTCCAACAGTGTGTACATAAGTCAAACTCTAGTTTTCATTTCTACAGATCATGTTTTATATGGACATGTTGCATTAATATTTAGAGAAATGGCCAAGTGTTACCACATATCAGAATTACAAAGGAAATTACACTGACAATGTAAAATTAAACATTCAAATTACTTTTGGTCTTCCACTGGTAAACCTTTTTATAGTGTGTACTCAAAATAGTGTTACTCTTATAAAGGCACTATATAAAGGCACTATTGCAGGCACTCTTGAAGTGTGTACTCAAAATAGTGTTACTCTTATAAAGGCACTATATAAAGGCACTATTGCAGGCACTCACTACGATAATATTTAGATAATATTTTTAGTGCCAACAAAAAAGTTTTGTATGCCACTACTGTCTGCAACCTTTGCACCAAATTTCAAGCCCTATGCTACTAGCCAGCCAAAAATGTTACTCGCCACTTTTGATCCCAGCCACTACCCTGCCCACACCACACCCACTAACCCCCTCTCTTTGCATATGTTAGCCAATGTGAAACACCTTACTGTGCAGTAATTTTTTTTTAATATTGTTTTTGTTTTATACCATACCAACTAGGGTTCTGGGGAGGACAACAGCTGGACAGAAAAAGGAAGTTGTTGAACTGAGAAAAAGCAGAGTGTGTTGGCATTAATATGAGGTCATAGCAGACCTGGAAAAAAAGTCTGTCGGACATGACACGCTGTATCTTGTGAACTGCTTGTGCAAGGCTGCCCCCTGCAGATTCGCGGCTGCTAGCAGGGGGTGTCAATCAGCCTGATTGTATAGGATTGGGCGGATTGAAGACTGCTGTTTCCAGCGAGCCTTAAGGCTCATGTGGAAACAAGGGGAACAAGGTCCATTCGGCCCTTGTTAAATTTACCCCTTTCTCTCCTCTCTCTCAAATCTCTTCACTCCTTTTTTTTCTCCACTCTTTCTTAACGCTATCTTTTTCTCCACTCTCACATTTCCTCTTCAATCTCTCTCTGAACCTGTTTACCCTGTCAGAAGTAACAGCACTAATGGGGTCCTTATAGACATAACATATCCTTGCCCTTTCATGAATATATAATATCCCTTTAGATAATATTTAGATAATATTTTTAGACATCCACTCACTAACTTTCACTCACCACTGTTAAATTTCTACTCGCCAATAGTGAGTACAGCATAGCAGGCTCCCTTCACCTATATTGTGACCTCAATTGAGCCAAAAAAACATTAATAGCAAAAATGCCAGTCCTCTCACTCCTTCTGACACTGATTATTTTTAAAAGCTGCCAGGAGTATTGACACTAAAAAACACACATTTTTATATGCTGTGGTGCTGTGCGACCACTTAGGACAGCCTTGTGGAAGTACTGTCCCTTCTGTGACATTTCAAAATATTTTATAATATATTCTTATTCCACATAACCACACCCAAACTCCAATAATCTCACATTAATCATGCTATATGCTATATTCAAAAAGTAAGGAATGCCATCACTATTCATTATAAAAACACATTTTGTAGACATCTTTCCCTCATATCTATATAAAAATCCCACTTTCATGAAACTATAAACCCTAGAAATAGGCTATTAGATATTTGTATGCTAAGCAGAATGTGTGGAAGTGTTTACTGAAGGGGTTACTGAAACATAGAGCAAGACAAGGGGCAGTCAAGATAAAGGGGTTGATTTATGAAGCAGCGGATGCTGCTTCTGACCCACTCCGCTTCAGTTCCGCCTGAAGCGGAAGTTAAAAAGCAGCGGTTCTAAGACCACTGCTCCTTAACTCGTCCACCACCTCTGAGGTGGCAGACAGCAATCAGCCCAATCAAATACGATAGGGTTGATTGATACCCCCTGCTAGCGGACGATTGGCTGCAAATCTGCAGGGGGCGGTATTGCACCAGCAGTTCACAAGAACTGCTGGAGCAATAATAAATACAGACAGCGTATGCTGTCGGCATTTATCGATGTGTGGCAGACATGATACGCTAAATCGTATCATGTCAATCCGCACAATAATAAATTGACCCCCAGGACTTTATTTTAAGAAAGTGGTTACGTTACACCGATCATTTTGAATTTTATTCTGAAAAACATAAGAAGTCAATGAACAGATTTAAACAGTGGAATGGCAGATGAAGAGTAGAGAAGTGAATTTGTCTCTCAGCTGCATGATTCACTTTTTTAAAACCCAACATCATGCCTTTTCACAACTTATTTTTCGACTCACAGCTGGAGATACATAGTGCAGATCTGCATTCAGAAGAATTATATAGCTTTGTTTGCAACTGTTAGTCTAGTAATATAGCTGAGTAAAATAAAAGCAGTAACATGCTGTATCTATTTCTAAGAATTATTTTTTTAATTTAAATCAAATAAATATTTTACACCAAGTTGACTTTGGCACCAGAGATTTAAATATATGATGATTAAGAAATTCCACTTATGTAATTATTCCTACAATTATTATTTGGCTAACCTGTGTATACTTTGTAGATCGACTTTAGTCTAATTTCCTGTATCCTGGATTATTTGAAGGGTTGCCACATACTTACAATATATTGGAATATGGAAAACCTAGCCACGAATGTGTATATGCCAGAAAAGGAATATATATATAGAAACACGTAGAGTAATTAAAAACTAATTTTGGGCAACATGCCTTAATCATGTCATGCTATTTGTACATTTATAGTCTAAATTTTGCACCAAACAATTTAAAAAGCATTGTCTCAATTGTAATTAAAAAACAAACAAACTTATCTACTGGTCAAAATATTTCACCTTTTAATACTTTCCAATCCACCAATAGGTGACTCCATAACCACAGACATATAAAGCGCAAATAATTATATATGACTGCCAAACATTTACGTAACAAAATCATTTTAACAAAATACTCACATATCTTACTCATATTCTTTATATTAGGTATGTCTCCAACTTTAAAATTCAAAGACCTCCCTGCTTTTTAGAAGCAACTCCCTGTCTTCAACACTCCTTGGCATTTTTACTAGATCTATATCAACTGCTGTCTTAATTGATTCATTGTATGTCTCGTCATCAAAAAAATGGGATAATAAAGGACCATTAAAATTCTTATAACAGCTATTAGATTTATGTTAATTTATGTAATCCTTGATCGTTTTTGTTGTCTCACCTAGAAAATTCAGCCACAAGTAAAATTTTAAATAACTGAGCTGTCCTGGTTTGTGTAAATGTACAGCCTTTTATCATGGGATTACATTTGCACATCCCACGCAAGGATTACAACCCTAATTCATTGATGTATTATAAAAAATTAAAAACCTTTTGCTTCCCTTATCTGTTTTTTTTTTTCCACCAATAAATAAGTCAAGCTATTAATCCTTTTGTATGCCACAATGGGTATGGTCTGCATACAAGATAGAGTAGAATTAAAATTATTTGTACTAAATACATTGACTCAATTTTCTTACTATGATCTCCACTGTCATAATAATATCCTGAGGTAAGTAGTATCTGTGATAGTGTGGGTTAAGTCATTGGGCTTCATTTATCCAGTTATGATTACATCTTTGGAGCCCTAGTGATGCAGGCTAACTCAAGCATACCTGAAAAGCTAGTTAAAAAGCTGTGGTCTTAAGAATGCTGCTTCATAACCTCTCCGCCACCTCAAGGGTAAGATCCTGCCAGGATGATTGACAAGCCCTGCTCTCATGTGATCGGTTGCACTAGAGCAGGGGGTGCGGATGCACAAGCATTTGCTCATGGAATTAACCTTTTTGATCTGGCGTTTGATAAACATGGGCCATCGTTAGTAGAAAAATACCTTTTATTGATCTGAGGCAGCTTATTTTCTCTGCTGGACTGAGTTTATTGCTGGTCTTTCAGAATCAGTTTTCCATGTCATTAAACTGATGAAAAACATGTATCACCAACTACATATCCCTAATATCATTTCAGACAAACTAGAATATATTAGGATAAAACTTAGTGATTTTACATTAATTGGCTGCCAAAAATTACAGACATCATGTCTGGTATCATGGTTACACAATGTAGTTGATAAGAAGTGTATTGTTACTGGATGTACCTGAATATATTTATAACGTGTTCTATAATTTTAGTCAGGTCTTGGGAGTTGGTTTACATTTCTTGTCAATCCAAAAAATTGTCAAGTGTATATAAAATGAGTAAGCTGTTTGTGCCTGCTGCTGTTTTTATTGAGCTTTTCTGCAATGTTTTATATACACTTGACTACTTTTTGTATTTGTGATATTGCCAGTTTTTGGTGGAGTGTTCAATAAGTCTCTTGCAGGCACAGGTCATGCCCCACAAGGTTCGGGTAGTCACTGTGTTCCCATCTGTTAACAGTCTGGTGAGTTGGGAGGCAGTATTGGAGTGAGTGGTAGTGTTGCAAGGTCTCCCCACTGCTAGTTGCCTTGGATCAGAGATACTCTGTACCCACCTGTGACATTCCATGTTTGAGTGAGTTCCAGTAGGAGTCCACCCTTTGTTTTATTGAAGTTTGTCACATTAATGTGTCCTCAAATATATCTGATAACCTGCGAGGGATGATGATGTCACTACATCTGATTTTCTCCTAATAAAGGTTGTACCAGCAGAGGAATTACTGGTGTGCCCCCCCCCCCCCACTTAGTTTACTCAGATATCATGAGTGGAGCTACATGTAGGAGTTAACAGTGGTATATACAGAACAGATTAGAGGTTTATGGACTTGCATCCTGCTATTATTTGCACATTCACATTGTATATTTATATACATATTCCAGTTCAACATTCTGCTTATTTTAGTGACTTTTACATTCCTTGTCCCCACACTAAAAGGGGACTAAAAGAAACATGACTTGAATCAAAAAAATATTTAATGTAACATTTGGCTTAAAGTCATGTTATTTTACAAGAGTAGCAACAGACAATTACATGAATGAACATGTTCTTCCAATTTCTATTGAGAATAAAGCTATGATGGTAAAGTAACAGGTTCTGTCACTTTATCCTTTTTATTTTAATCTGTTTGCAATGTGTGATTCTGTTCACTTTTTATATAAGTGCACTGTGACTATTTTTCTCATAATAAATATTTATTTATAAAGGTTTTGCTTTTGTCTAATATCTGAACTATATTACCAAACAGAAAATTATAAAAATGTTGTGGTTTGGGGTTTTGCTAATCTATTAGTCTGAGGTTTATCAAGGACTTCACATTTAATAGTCCTGGCAGCATTATATTAATGTGGGTGGCATTAAAGGGGGATTTCTTGTCATTTTTGGGTCTAGTAAAAGCAAGAGAATGTTCTTCTTAACCCTTGCACCCACTAAACGTAGTCACTGGACTCCCCTGGAGTGGCTTGGCTCTGACAAACTGATTGCACCTGTCTGTGATACCTTATTTACAAACAAATGTCAATTGGGTTTCATTATTTTTATTGTTGTTCCATGTTAAATTGATAGTAAAAGACTATCGTTTACCATCACTTTAATAACTGGTTGCTTGATATTTCAGCAATATATGCAATTTCTTTTTTTTTTCATACCTTAGAAACTTGTACTCATCTTGTCCAATTGATTCTGTAATCTGTAGATATACTATAAATATCACGTGCTAGTGTATTCCACTTATTATCCTTCACAACTCTAGTATTTAAAAATATAATAGCCTCTTCATTCCAGGTTAAAGTAAATCTAACACTATTTAAATCCTTATTCAGCTCTTCTAAAATCTCAGTAATAAGTCAATGTTGCTGCACCATACTCCAGATACATCATCAATGAAATGACACTATGTAGCTCCATACTATAAATACAGCATACTTTCATTATTGTACTTCTCCTCAAAACAACCCACAAAATGTATTGTTGTGTGTATAACTGTATGTCACCAAAGGCTTCATATATGAAGCACATTCTTGTTTTAGTGAATAATTTGTCTATAATCCCACTGTACTCTTCTATCTTTCTTCACCTGTAACATATAATATGCTTAACCATTTATCGTATACATACTGAGGAAATTGAGAAAGAGCTGAAATTAGGGAACAGCTTGCTACTTCTCTGCACCTAGCTCGCTGCTATTCTGACGAACCTCCCATCTTGTTTTTATTTATTTCTGCATATTATCATTTTACTTTGCTCACTAGAATCTCAATTTTCATACAAGCACTCTTAAATGTCTATTTTTTTTTTTATAAGGGGCATCAACCCATTGCAAAAATGGTGGCATATTTATCCTGATGGCAGCAAAGTAGGGAAGCATCTGTGCTCTGTGTTACTGATAGCTAGGGAAGTAAAAGCACTGTTCTGTTTGTTACTAATAGACAAGTGGAGTTAAATCACTGCATTGATAATGATAGTGGCAGTTGAGGGGTAAAATTATAGATTTATGTGTATTAACAGCTTGCTGCTCAGTTATTAACAATAAATATAAAACAGCCTTTGTAATAAATTAAACATGATCTACACTTAAGCTTAGGGAATAATAATAATATTAATAATCATAATAATAATAATAATAATAATAATAGTTGTGGGATCAAACCCTAAACCACTCCTGGTTACCCACTGGCTGTTCATTTTAGTTGAGGAAGATGGCTGGCAACCCTAGTGGTTTCAAAGCAGCAATTTAAACTTGTGTTTGACACCTTTGCTAGGTTAAAAACACTCGCCTAGATTACGAGTTTTGTCGTTAATGCTGTGCGGTGCTAACGAGCAGTTTTCCCTCACCGCTCACCTACAGACAACGCTGGTATTACGGGGTTTTACAAACCTGGCGTTAGCCGCAGAAAAGTGAGCGGAGAGCAAAATTTAGCTCCACATTTCATCTCAATACCAGCGCTGCTTACATTAGCGGTGAGCTGGCTAAATGTGCTCGTGCACAATTTCCCCATAAGAATCAATGGGGGAGAGCCAGTTGAAAAAAAGTCTAACACCTGCAAAAAAGCAGCGTAAAGCTCCTAACGCAGCCCCATTGATTCTTATGGGGAAACACTTTTTAATGTCTACACCTAACACCCTAACATGAACCCTGAGTCTAAATACCCCTAATCTTACACTTATTAACCCGTAATCTGCCGCCCCCGACATCGCCGCAACCTACATTATATTATTAACCCCTAATCTGCCGCTCTGGACACCGCCGCCACCTACATTATACTTATGAACCCCTAATCTGCCGCCACCTACATTATACTTATGAACCCCTAATCTGCCGCCCCCAACATCGCCGACACCTACATTATATTTATTAACCCCTAATCTGCCACCCCCAATGTTGCTGCAACCTACCTACACTTATTAACCCCTAATCTGCCGCCCCCAATGTCCCCGCCACTATAATAAAGTTATTAACCCTTCTCAAGGTAGGGTGATCAAGGTAGACTTCTCAAGGTAGGGTGATCTTCAAGGGGTTAGTGTTAGGTTTTATTAAGGGGGTATTGGGTGGGTTTTAGAGTAGGGTTGGGTGTGTGGGTGGTGGGTTTTAATGTTGGGGGGGTATTGTACTTTTTTAACAGGTAAAAGAGCTGATTACTTTGGGGCAATGCCCCGCAAAAGGCCCTTTTAAGGGCTATTTGTAATTTAGTATAGGGTAGGGCTTTTTATTATTTTGGGGGGCTTTTTTATTTTATTAGGGGGATTAGATTAGGTGTAATTAGTTTAAAAAACTTGTAATTATTTTATTGTTTTCTGTAATTTAGTGGGGGGTTTCATACTTTAGATAATTGTATTTGTTTGTATTTAGTTTAGGGAATTAATTTAATTATAGTGTAGTGTTAGGTGTAATTGTAACATAGGTTAGGTTTTATTTTACAGGTAAATTTATCTTTATTTTAACTAGGTAGCTTTTAAATAGTTAATAACTATTTAATAACTATTCTACCTAGTTAAAATGAATACAAAGTTGCCTGTAAAATAAAAATAAATCCTAAGCTAGCTACAATGTAACTATTAGTTATATTGTATCTATCTTAGGGTTTATTTTATAGGCAAGTATTTAGTTTTAAATAGGAATAATTTTGTTAATGATAGTTATTTTATTTAGATTTATTTAAAATATATTTAAGTTAGGGGGGTATTAGGGTCAGACTTAGATTTAGGGGTTAATAACTTTAATATAGTGGTGGCGACATTGGGGATGGCAGATTAGGGGTTAATAAATGTAGGTAGGTGTCGGCGATGTTAGGGCAGGCAGATTAGGGGTTAATAATATTTAACTAGTGTTTACGATGCAAGAGTACGGCGGTTTAGGGGTTAATATATTTATTATAGTGGTGGCGATGTCCGGTTCGGAAGATTAGGGGTTAAAAAATGTATTTGAGTGTTTGCGATGTGGGGGGCCTCGGTTTAGGGGTTAATAGGTAGTTTATGTGTGTTAGTGTACTTTTTAGCACTTTAGTTAAGAGTTTTATGCTACGGCGTTAGCCCATAAAACTCTTAACTACTGACTTTTAAATGCGGTACCAGGCTTGACAGGAGAGGCTGTACCACTCACTTTTTGGAAGACTTGTAATACCGGTGTTATGCAAGTCCCATTGAAAATATAGGATACGCAATTGACGTAAGTGGATTTGCGGTATTTTCGAGTCTGACCAAAAAAGTGAGCAGTACACCTGTACCTGCAAGACCCGTAATAGCAGCGGTAGGAAAAAAGCAGCGTTGGGACCTCTCAACGCTGCTTTTTAAGGCTAACTCACAACTCCTAATCTAGCCGATGGTTACTAATGAACAGTAAGGCAATACTAACAAGCTGTAACAAATCTGGACATTTTTGCAATACCATATCCATTAAATATAATCTATGTAACCACTGAAAACATAAAATAAACAATCTAAATGGTTATCAAAGTCACTTACTGATAATTACACATTTTCCAGCTAATATTTATTTACACAAATTACAGACCTGCAAACAATTGTTAGAACTATATAAGAATATTAAATGGAAATTGTAGTCAAATTATGTTTTGTAGACTTGATATTTTTTCTAAAATGTATGTTCCTGTGCTGTTTGCTTGACAGACTTTTTTGGATCTTTTCTTTAACCCCTTAGTGACCAGAGCACTTTTCAATTTTCTGACCGTTTGGGACCAGGGCTATTTTTACTTTTCTGTGTTTGTGTTTAGCTGTAATTTTCCTCTTACTCATTTACTGTGCCCACACATATTATATACCGTTTTTTCCCATTAAATGGACTTTCTAAAGATACCATTAATTTTATCATATCTTATCATTTACTATAAAAAAATGATAAAATATGATGAAACAATTGAAAAAAAACACACACTTTTTCTAACTTTGACCCCCAAAATCTGTTACACATCTACAACCACCAAAAAAACAAACATGCTAAATAGTTTCTAAATTTTGTCCTGAGCTTAGAAATACCCAATGTTTACATTTTTTTTGCAAGTTATAGGGCAATACATACAATTAGCACTTTGCAATTTCTAAACCATGTTTTTTTTTTACAATTAGCGATAGTTACATTGGAACTCTGATATCTGTCAGGAATCCCTGAATAACCTTTTATATGTATATATTTTTTTTTAGTATACAACCCAAAGTATTGATCTAGGCCCATTTTGGTATATTACATGCCACCATTTCACCGCCAAATGTGGTGAAATAATAAAAATTGTTCACTTTTTTACTAACTTTTTCACAAATTTTCGGTTTCTCACTGAAATTATTTACAAACAGCTTGTGCAATTATGACACAAATGGTTGCAAATGTCTCTCTGGGTTCTCCTTTGTTCAGAAATAGCAGACATTTATGGCTTTGGCATTACTTTTTGGTAATTAGAAGGCCGCTAAATGCCGCTGTGCACCACCCTTGTATAATGCCCAGCAGTGAAGGGGGTTAATTAGTTAGCTTGTAGGGTTAATTTTAGCTTTAGTGAAGTGTAGTAGACAACCCAAAGCATTGATCTAGGCCCATTTTGGTATATTTCATGCCACCATTTCACCGCCAAATGCGATTAAATAAAAAAATCATTCACTTTTTCACTAAATGTTTCACAAATTTTAGGTTTTTAACTGAAATTATTTACAAACAGCTTGTGAAATGATGACACAAATGGTTGTAAATGCTTTTATGGGATCCCCTTTGTTCAGAAATAGCAGACATTTATGGCTTTGGCATTACTTTTTGATAATTAGAAGGTCACTAAATGCCGCTGCGTACCACACTTGTATTATGCCCAGCAGTGAAGGGGGTTAATTAGGTAGCTTGTATGGAACTTGTAGGGTTAATTTTAGCTTTAGTGTAGTGTAGTAGACAACCCAAAGCATTGATCTAGGCCCATTTTGTTATATTTCATGCCACAATTTCACCACTAAATGCGATAAAATTAAAAAAAAAAACTTTTTCACTAACTTTAGGTTTCTCACTGAAATTATTTACAAACAGCTTGTGCAATTATGGCACAAATGGTTGTAAATGCTTCTCTGGGATCCTCTTTGTTCAGAAATAGCAGACATATATGGCTTTGGCGTTGCTGTTTGGTTATTAGAAGGCCGCTAAATGCCGCTGTGCACCACACTTGTATTTATACCCAGCAATTAAGGGGTTAATTAGGTAGCTTGTAGCTTAATTTTAGCTTTAGTGTAGAGACCAGCCTCCCACCTGACACATCCCACCCTTTGATCCCTCCCTGACCCCCCTCAAACAGCTCTCTTCCCTCCCCCACCTCCCAATTGTCACCTCCATCTTAAGTACTGGCAGAAAGTCTGCCAGTATAAAAATAATGGTGTGTTTTGTTTTTTAAAGATTTTTTTTAATATATTTTATAAAAAGTGTAGAATCCCCCATTTCCACCCAACTACCCTGATCTCCCCCATACAGTTCTCTAAGCCTCCCCACTCAACCTATTGGTTGCCATCTTAGGTACTGGCAGCTGTCTGCCAGTACCCAGTTTACTTACAAATTTGCCCTTTGTTTTTAAAATAAATATAAAATGCACATTTTTCTGTAGTGTAGCTTCCCCCTTCAATACCCTCCCCCTAGCAGATCCCTTTCCAAACCATTTTTTCCCCCTTCCGGATCCCTTTCCCTATCCTTCACTGAACAGTTTCCTTACTTCTAACTTCTGTCATGTCTGTGTGCGCGCCCCCACCTCCTCGCGTGCTCACAGACCAACGGTAACTCGGATCCGGAACATGCACCAGCTATGGGCCGCCCACCCGCATCCCTGCAATGGCTCCCACCCACCAACGATCGGCACCATGCTGGCCGATGCAGAGAGGGCCACAGAGTGGCTCTCTCTGCATCGGATGTTTAAAAACCGGTATTGCAGGATGCCTCAATATCGAGGAATCAATGCAATACTCTTCCAGTGCTTTAAAACCCTGAGGACATACAGGGTACGTCATTAATCATTAAGTGAAATTTTTTGTAGGACGTACCCTGTACGTCCTTGTTCGTTAAGGGGTTAATAATATCTTCTTATATCAACCAGTAAACAATAATACATCGGTAGCAGTTATGCAAAACCTCTAATTCTAGTATGAAAATTAATAATACAAATGTAATAATACATTTAAAAGTAAAATAAAACTTTCATGATTCAGATAGTGCATGCAATTTTAAACAACTTTCCAATTAACTTCTATTCAATTTGTTTTATCTTTTAGGTAACAATTGTTGAAAAGCATACTCAGGCAATGCAGCTGCTGATTGGTGCCTGCACATATATGCCTCTTGTTATTTGTTCATCCAATTTGTCCAGTGCATTGCTGCTCCTTTAACAAAGAATACCAAGAGAATGAAACAAATTTGATAATAGAAGTAAAATGGTAAGATGAATTATTGGTTTCAAGTTCATTTAAAAAGAACTATTTTAAAGACACATTCTAACATAAAAAGCACATTCTCTCATTTGTTACTGAACCAAGCTAACTATGGGCTAGATTATGAGTAGAGCGCTATTTATCACTCCGGCACGTGCATTAACTGTGCTAGTAAGTTTTTTGCTCACGTCGGGTAGCACGCATATTACAAGTTGAAAGTAAAATGTTTTTGCATGAGCGCTAACTTTACATACACAAAAAGTTAGAATATCACGTCTATGTTAACGTATTCCCCCACAGACTTCAATGATATTTGATCCAATCCAGGGTGCCTCCCAAACAAAATATAAATAGAACAATCCACAGGGAGCACTTGCTGCATAAGTTTAAATCTTGTGTTTAATCAAAAGTTAACGTTTTCGGGGTGTAACCCCCGTCATCAGACATGTGAGAAAAACAAAATGGATATATATATATATATATATATATATATATATATATATATATATATATATATATATATATATATATATATATATAGAATATAGCTACAAATATATATATGGCGTGCTATCTGTTGCCCTGGGAGGTTCTACCCACTTTGACCCACTTTGACAACTTTACCGTGACTGCCTATGCGTGCATATGATGCACATGAACTGTTTGGATACATTTTGGATGCAACATTAATCCTTTGACATGTGTTACCTGAACCGGCTTGATTACTTGTAACAGTCGTTGTCTGGAGTGACATCAAACAGGGAGGTGTGTCAGGACATACTGAAGCTGAACTGCGAGTGTGGAGCGGCAGGGAAAGAGTCTGAGGTTTCACGATTGCTTGGATCCCTTGATACCATTGGCCATTCCTTAAAGTCTTACAGTAAGGTGACTGGGGATGTGTGAGGTCATATGTGGAAAAGGAAGTAAGTGAAGAGTTGTGTCCTGCCGTGTCAGCTGGGACCTTGAGTGCGGTGTTTTCCGCGGTCCATTTCTAAATGCCAGTTTACATATCATGTTGCAAAGGAAACCATGTTTTATGCTGAATAACAAACAAATTATTTAAAGTGTACCTTATATTTTCTTTTTCTACGAAAATATGCTCATATTTATATATGTGGACTGTTTCTACTTCAGGCATGTTTACTTTTATTGTGTGGTATCTCTCCCTATACTTTGGATAATAAGCAAGTTTGTTTGAAGCTTGCACCTGAGTTATCCGTGTCACATGATTATTTGATTAATTGTTTCTAAACGAGTGCTGAATTCCCTAACTTTGGAGGCAAAGAAGCTCATATACCTCCTCTGTTTCTATTTTTGTTTTTGATAACGTTTTCTTTAAGGTCTAGGTCTTTAGGGCTTTTGCTCTTTAGTTATTATAATGTAATTTTGACTCTCACAATCTTTTCTTATTTCAATATATATATATATAACTATTTAAAAATACATAGAAGATATTTTGCTATGTGCAGAGCATTGGAATGTGACATATTTACAGTAAAAACACACTAAAACCCGTTATTAAAAATGAAGACTGCATAAATATGCTTTAACAGGTTTTCATCTAGTTGACTGAAAAGGGCCCCAATGCACTTTTATATATATATATATACAGGGAGTGCAGAATTATTAGGCAAATGAGTATTTTGACCACATCATTCTCTTTATGCATGTTGTCTTACTCCAAGCTGTATAGGCTCGAAAGCCTACTACCAATTAAGCATATTAGGTGATGTGCATCTCTGTAATGAGAAGGGGTGTGGTCTAATGACATCAACATCCTATATCAGGTGTGCATAATTATTAGGCAACTTCCTTTCCTTTGGCAAAATGGGTCAAAAGAAGGACTTGACAGGCTCAGAAAAGTCAAAAATAGTGAGATATCTTGCAGAGGGATGCAGCACTCTTAAAATTGCAAAGCTTCTGAAGCGTGATCATCGAACAATCAAGCGTTTCATTCAAAATAGTCAACAGGGTCGCAAGAAGCGTGTGGAAAAACCAAGGTGCAAAATAACTGCCCATGAACTGAGAAAAGTCAAGCGTGCAGCTGCCAAGATGCCACTTGCCACCAGTTTGGCCATATTTCAGAGCTGCAACATCACTGGAGTGCCCAAAAGCACAAGGTGTGCAATACTCAGAGACATGGCCAAGGTAAGAAAGGCTGAAAGACGACCACCACTGAACAAGACACACAAGCTGAAATGTTAAGACTGGGCCAAGAAATATCTCAAGACTGATTTTTCTAAGGTTTTATGGACTGATGAAATGAGAGTGAGTCTTGATGGGCCAGATGGATGGGCCCGTGGCTGGATTGGTAAAGGGCAGAGAGCTCCAGTCCGACTCAGACTCCAGCAAGGTGGAGGTGGAGTACTGGTTTGGGCTGGTATCATCAAAGATGAGCTTGTGGGGCCTTTTCGGGTTGAGGATGGAGTCAAGCTCAACTCCCAGTCCTACTGCCAGTTTCTGGAAGACACCTTCTTCAAGCAGTGGTACAGGAAGAAGTCTGCATCCTTCAAGAAAAACATGATTTTCATGCAGGACAATACTCCATCACACGCGTCCAAGTACTCCACAGCGTGGCTGGCAAGAAAGGGTATAAAAGAAGGAAATCTAATGACATGGCCTCCTTGTTCACCTGATCTGAACCCCATTGAGAACCTGTGGTCCATCATCAAATGTGAGATTTACAAGGAGGGAAAACAGTACACCTCTCTGAACAGTGTCTGGGAGGCTGTGGTTGCTGCTGTACGCAATGTTGATGGTGAACAGATCAAAACACTGACAGAATCCATGGATGGCAGGCTTTTGAGTGTCCTTGCAAAGAAAGGTGGCTATATTGGTCACTGATTTGTTTTTGTTTTGTTTTTGAATGTCAGGAATGTATATTTGTGAATGTTGAGATGTTATATTGGTTTCACTGGTAAAAATAAATAATTGAAATGGGTATATATTTGTTTTTTGTTAAGTTGCCTAATAATTATGCACAGTAATAGTCACCTGCACACACAGATATCCCCCTAAAATAGCTATAACTAAAAACAAACTAAAAACTACTTTCAAAACTATTCAGCTTTGATATTAATGAGTTTTTTGGCTTCATTGAGAACATGGTTGTTGTTCAATAATAAAATTAATCCTCAAAAATACAACTTGCCTAATAATTCTGCACTCCCTGTATATATATATATATATATATATATATATATATATATATATATATATATATATATATTCGTATTTATGAGTTTATATGTGTATATATGTCTGTAGATACATATATACACAAAAAATACATAAATATATATGCACACAATAAAAAATTATATATATATATATATATATATATATATATATATATATATATATATATATATATATATATACAGGGAGTGCAGAATTATTAGGCAAATTAGTATTTTGACCACATCATCCTCTTTATGCATGTTATCTTACTACAAGCAGTATAGGCTCGAAAGCCTACTACCAATTAAGCATATTAGGTGATGTGCATCTCTGTAATGAGAAGGGGTGTGGTTTAATGACATCAACACCCTATATCAGGTGTGCATAATTATTAGGCAACTTTCTTTCCTTTGGCAAAATGGGTCAAAAGAAGGACTTGACAGGCTCAGAAAAGTCAAAAATAGTGAGATATCTTGCAGAGGGATGCAGCACTCTTAAAATTGCAAAGCTTCTGAAGCGTGATCATCGAACAATCAAGCGTTTCATTCAAAATAGTCAACAGGGTCGCAAGAAGCGTGTGGAAAAACCAAGGCGCAAAATAACTGCCCATGAACTGAGAAAAGTCAAGCGTGCAGCTGCCAAGATGCCACTTGCCACCAGTTTGGCCATATTTCAGAGCTGCAACATCACTGGAGTGCCCAAAAGCACAAGGTGTGCAATACTCAGAGACATGGCCAAGGTATGAAAGGCTGAAAGACGACCACCACTGAACAAGACACACAAGCTGAAACATCAAGACTGGGCCAAGAAATATCTCAAGACTGATTTTTCTAAGGTTTTATGGACTGATGAAATGAGAGTGAGTCTTGATGGGCCAGATGGATGGGCCCGTGGCTGGATTGGTAAAGGGCAGAGAGCTCCAGTCAGACTCAGATGCCAGCAAGGTGGAGGTGGAGTACTGGTTTGGACTGGTATCATCAAAGATGAGCTTGTGGGGCCTTTTCGGGTTAAGGATGGAGTCAAGCTCAATTCCCAGTCCTACTGCCATTTTCTGGAAGACACCTTCTTCAAGCAGTGGTACAGGAAGAAGTCTGCATCCTTCAAGAAAAACATGATTTTCATGCAGGACAATGCTCCATCACACGCGTCCAAGTACTCCACAGCGTGGCTGGCAAGAAAGGGTATAAAAGAAGGAAATCTAATGAGATGGCCTCCTTGTTCACCTGATCTGAACCCCATTGAGAACCTGTGGTCCATCATCAAATGTGAGATTTACAAGGAGGGAAAACAGTACACCTCTCTGAACAGTGTCTGGGAGGCTGTGGTTGCTGCTGCACGCAATGTTGATGGTGAACAGATCAAAACACTGACAGAATCCATGGATGGCAGGCTTTTGAGTGTCCATGCAAAGAAAGATGGCTATATTGGTCACTGATTTGTTTTTGTTTTGTTTTTGAATGTCAGAAATGTATATTTGTGAATGTTGAGATGTTATATTGGTTTCACTGGTAAAAATAAATAATTGAAATAGGTATATATTTGTTTTTTGTTAAGTTGCCTAATAATTATGCACAGTAATAGTCACCTGCACACACAGATATTCCCCTAAAATAGCTAAAACTAAAAACAAACTAAAAACTACTTCCAAAAATATTCAGCTTTGATATTAATGAGTTTTTTGGGTTCATTGAGAACATGGTTGTTGTTCAACAATAAAATTAATTCTCAAAAATACAACTTGCCTAATAATTCTGCACTCCCTGTATATATATATATATATATATATATATATATATATATATATATATATATATATATATATATATATATATATATATATATATATATATACATATATACACATACATATACATATTTAGACATGCATATGTATGTACCTCCTTGTTAAAGCCCTTTCCATGCCTTTTTCCCTAACACCTGAGACTTGATATCTTTGAGCAATTATAACTTATTTGTGCATTTAAAAAAATATATATATTAGATAGTGTTATTATGAGTGTAACTGTACTGTGATGTATTTTGTGACACTTTTTTGTTTCAAGTAACAGTTAACCAGAGCTCTGAGATTGCGGTAATCATTCTAGTGTAAATCGTGATTGTGCTCACACATTCGCATTTACTTTCAACTTGTAATACAAGCGCTTCTTCCGACGTGTGCAAACAGCCACAATAATCCCACTATCGCTTGCATCAAACAGTTAGTGCTCCACTGGCCCTATGTGTAGAGCATCCATAAAAAAGGGTTAAACATATAGAAAAGTTGTGTTCAGGAGCCTCAAGTATTATCGCTATTGAGCGGGAAACCACCTGGTGAGCCAATCAGGAGTGACAGTCATATGACCCAGCAGCCATCGCCCCTCTTTTGTTTTGGAGCTGCTAGGCTTGTGGTTCAGAAGCAGGATTAAACCTATGGAAAAAAACCCATAGGCCTAGTTGCGATTACTATTTTAAACTGTGCAAACTGGGGGTAACATAAAAAATCCCCATAGACTTTAATGGAGATATTTGTTGTTATCACCAGTTTATAACAGCAATGGAAACTAGGCCATAGTAAGCTAAGTAAGAACTAGAGCGTGGACATTTTGCATTTAAATGTCATCACCTGATCATCTTTTCACACAAAGCAAAATGTAACAATTCTACATGTTGCTCTTATTGACTACAATGTATAATCCACTCAGTTAAAAAATAAAAAGCTATGACGATAATAAAATTGCAGAGGAGCTTAAAAATACACCTATTGAGAGGGCTGTTTTCTTGAGCTGATGACACACAGAAGTTTAGTTTTCAAAGGTTAAAGTTGGAATACATAAAAACAGACAATGTTTCATACATGCCCATCTTTGGTGCTAAATGATGAGTCAATCACTCACAAGCAGAAGCAAAAAGAGTACTTTTGTTTCCGGGCAACAAGTGTATTTGTCATTCTACAGTTCTATGCAAATAAATCCTTGAGAGAAAATATAGCTCTTTACCTGATATACTTCCAAAACAGTCTATGTAATCCCATGCTATCAAAACATCATTTGATTAAGTAACAATGTATGTTTCTATTCATATTCCATTTGCATTTTTTTTCCTCACATAGAAATAATTTGTTCTCGCTGTCAATAATTTGTTCTTGCTGCCCATGCAGATCAGAAACATTCATATGGATATGTTCTTACAGGTTTAAGATAGATAAGTAAATGCATTTTATGAATAGGATCCAAGTTAAATTATATAAAAAGATGTAGGATTATTCAAATGCTGAAGTGTATGAATTGAAATAGAACATATTTAGTCAGATCTTTTGCATGAATTTTTGTAACAGCCTAAGTAAAATGATAAAGTCACACCAACAGCTGAGGAATTCCCTGAGGTATACAGCTCATACAGCAACTGCAGGTTTTTCCATCTTAGGGTGTGAGCAAGATCAATGAGTAGCAATAAGAGAAGTGCATTTTGTTTCTCAAGCCCTCTGTATTTCCCAGGGGACTATAATTTAAGGAGATGAAGTGTATCAGAGACTCATTTTTAAACAGCTCTGCCCCCTGCACATTGGATTGATCCACAGGATCCATGCAGGGTTTTCGTTTAACTATTTTAAAACTGTTAAATTCCACCCCTAATAATAAAGCAAATTGCCATACAATCTGATCCACAAATCATCCAGGAAAATCTGGATTCTTTACACTAAGAGCACAGTTGATTGTTTTTAGAAATCAAACGTATATATTCTTCTTAAAACAGAAAAGGATTTTCAAATATAAAGGTCTTGTAAAATGTACCTCTGTGATATTATGTCTCATGCACATGCATTGTGTATAACTTTCATTATGGCAAATGCTGTTTCCATAGTGACTATTTAAACACAAGGAATGAGGTGTTTAGACCGTGTATTTCCTAGAAAAGGACTACATATAGCATTCAAGGCATGGAAGTAGGGAAGACGTGGTTTCTAAGTATGGTAGTTTGTTTCAAGCCTCCCTTGTAAAATAAAAGCTTTCTATGACCCTCAAAAACCATTATATTAATTGCCTTTTTTTCCCAGCTGTAAAAAAAAAGTATATTAAAGAATTATTTCAAAAGAATAAACTAAAGCAGATCATCGGTGTGTTTCAGTCCTAGGTATGTTATTTCCCCTTTTTTCTAGTGGTGTTTATTCATTGGAGAAAGAAGCTAAACATGCCTTGATCCTTTTTAACAATACAGCACACATTTATAGTAAAGTTTATTGTAAAACTATACATAATGCAGGTAACAGAAAAATATCTAAAATGACAAAAAAAAAAATTTTATTTCAATGGATTATTGATTTTTCAGAGCCGTATCCTTCCAAGTTTTCCTTTGTTCTACTAGAAATTAGTATGGCAAAAGAATCATGGTACACACCTCCAATAATTTGTGAATTCTTTCTCCATGTCCTTGACTGCTTATAACAAACAGAATATGCATTATTAGTACCTCACTATTTTATCCACCTTATCCATAATTTGGGGAAAATGTGCTACTTTGGCCTTAGCAAAAGGAAGTGAAGTCTCAAAGCTATCAATCATTACGATCCTGAACAAGTATTCCCATTTATATATCATTACACCAAAATAAAATATGTGGCTGTATTAATTATCAGGACATAGATAAGCCATCCAATATCTCATAATGACAGAAGTTGGTGACTCCACTTTGCAGTCTTGAGAAATTCCAAACCAACAGTTTCTAAGTTTTTCTCTGCTCGCCTGTATATTTCAGCAGTTAATGTGGGCTCTAACCCACAGCACTAATCACCACATCTGTGGAGCAACTAAAGGCTGTGACACACTGCAAGCAGAGCGACGCGCAGCGTGTAGATGCGGCTGAGCGCACTCAGTGTGTCTTGCCTTTTCATCTCTGAGCACTCTGCTGCGTCAGGTCGCGTAGCTAAGCGCTCAGAGATGAAATATTTGAACTTCAGAAGCGATGCGACGCGGAGCAAAGCAGCTGCTTTGCCTCGCGCCGCATCGCTTGCAGTGTGTCACAGCCTTCAGTGTGTGCCAGTGTCTTTAAAAAAACTCAATATGCCACTCCAAAAAAAAATGCAGTTAACCTCAATGCTGGCAACTGCAGGAGTCAATACTATGCAACATAAACAGCAGTAAAAAGATATATCTGCAATAGAGGCAATATTTAAAACATAATCTATTGTAATAAATACATTAATAATAAATAAATAATAAAATATTCAGCGAAATTAATTAAATTTTGGCCTTAATCACAATTTATTCACTGTAACTTTTTCCGCTCTTTTTATGTCTGAAAATGCTACTTTTCAATTTGATGCCATCACAATAGAGTGTATTTGGCTCTTTCTCGTGCCTAAACTGTAAATCATGAACCAAGTATAGAAGGTAAGGTGTTGCTCCAAGCCGCAAGAGAAAGAGGCAGCAACTGCAAACAGACAATACACAGCAGGGCGATCCAGTATGATCCGCCTATCCAATCAATGGTCACTATGTCAATATAATGTAATTGTTTAAGATTCCTTATCTTGTTTTAAACTGACATGGTTACAATCGGCTAGATTCCGAGTTTTGTCGGTAAGGCTTTCCCTCACCGTTCACCTACAGTAACGCTGGTATTACGGGTCTTTAGAAACCTGGCGTTAGCCGTAAAAAAGTGAGCGTAGAGCAAAATTTAGCTCCACATCTAACCTCAATACAAGCGCTGCTTATGGTAGTGGTAAGCTGGCAAAATGTGCTTGTGCACGATTTCCCCATACGAATCAACGGGGGAGAGCCTCCAGATGGGCAGAAGTCTTCATCGAAGCCGGCCAGAAGAAGTCCTCCAGACGTGCAGAAGTCTTCATCCAGGCGGCATCTTCTATCTTCATCCATCCGACGCGGAGCGGCTCCATCTTCCAGACATCCGACGTGGAGCATCCTCTTCTGGCGACGTCTTCAAACAGAATGAATGTTCCTTTAAATGACGTCATCCAAGATGGCGTCCCTTGAATTCCGATTGGCTGATAGAATTCTATCAGCCAATCGGAATTAAGGTAGAAAAAATACTATTGGCTGATGCAATCAGCCAATAGAATTGAAGTTCAATCCTATTTGCTGATGCAATTAGCCAATATAATTGAACTTCAATCCTATTGGCTGATCCAATCAGCCAATAGGATTGAACTTCAATCCTATTGGCTGATCCAATCAGCCAATAGGATTTTTTCTACCTTAATTCTGATTGGCTGATAGCATTCTATCAGCCAATCGGAATTCAAGGGACGCCATCTTGGATGACATCATTTAAAGGAACATTCATTCTCTGTGAAGATGTCGCCAGAAGAGGATGCTCCGCGTCGAATGTCTGAAAGATGGAGCCGCTCCGCACCGGATGGATGAAGATAGAAGATGCCGTCTGGATGAAGACTTCTGCCCGTCTGGAGGACTTCTTCTGGCTGGCTTCGATGAAGACTTCTGCCCATCTGGAGGACCACTTCGCCCGGCTTCGTTGAGGACTTCGGCCCAGCTGGGTGAAGACTTCTCAAGGTAGGGTGATCTTCAAGGGGTTAGTGTTAGCTTTTATTAAGGGGTATTGGGTGGGTTTTAGAGTAGGGTTGGGTGTGTGGGTGGTGGGTTTTAATGTTGGGGGGTATTGTATTTTTTTTTACAGGTAAAAGAGCTGATTACTTCGGGGCAATGGCCCGCAAAAGGCCCTTTTAAGGGCTATTTGTAATTTAGTATAGGGTAGGGCTTTTTATTATTTTGGGGGCTTTTTTATTTTATGAGGGGTTTAGATTAGGTGTAATTAGTTTAAAAAACGTGTAATTATTTTATTATTTTCTGTAATTTAGTGTTTGTTTGTTTTTTCATAATTTAGATTATTTTTTCAATTGTATTTAATTGTAGTTAGTTTAGGTAATTAATTTAATTATAGTGTAGTGTTAGGTGTAATTGTAACTTAGGTTAAGATTTATTTTACAGGTAAATTTTAATTTATTTTAACTAGGTAGCTATTAAATAGTTAATAACTATTTAGTAACTATTCTACCTAGTTAAAATAAATACAAAGTTGCCTGTAAAATAAAAATAAACCCTAAGCTACATACAATGTAACTATTAGTTATATTGTAGCTAGCTTAGGGTTTATTTTATAGGTAAGTATTTAGTTTTAAATAGGAATAATTAATTTAATTGCAGTTATTTTATTTAGATTTATTTAAATTATATTTAAGTTAGTGGGGTGTTAGGGTTAGACTTAGATTTAGGGGTTAATAAATTTAATATAGTGGCGGCGACGTTGTGGGAGGCAGATTAGGGGTTAATAAATGTAGGTAGGTGTCGGCGATGTTAGGGACAGCAGATTAGGAGTTAATAAATATTTTATAGTGGCGGCGTTGTCCGGTTCGGCAGATTAAGGGTTACATTGTTTTTTTAGTGTTTGCGATGTGGGGGGCTCGGTTTAAGGGTTAATAGGTAGTTTATGGGTGTTAGTATACTTTTTAGCACTTTAGTTAAGAGTCTTATGTTACGGCGTTAGCCCATAAAACTCTTAACTACTGACTTTTAAATGCGGTACCAGTCTTGAGAGGAGAGACTGTACCGCTCACTTTTTTGCAAACTCGTAATACCAGCGTTAGGCAAATCCCATTGAAAATATAGGATACGCAATTTACGTAAGTTGATTTGCGGTATTAACGACTCTGGCCAAAAAAGTGAGCGGTGAGCCTGTAATTTCAAGACTCGTAATACCAGCGTTAGGAAAAAAGCAGCGTTAGGACCTCTTAATACTGCTTTTTAACCCTAACACAAGACTCGTAATCTAGGTGTAAGTCTTTTAAGTATAACTGCCTCTGCCATGATAGTGACTGTTTCCAAGGTTACACTTGCGTGACCATTGATTGGATAGGTGTACCGTAAAGGGCAGAGGTGATATACATGGGGTTATCCTATGACTAAGGTCTGCACGGCACGAAACGCACAAGGATCCTCCCCTCTGTCTATGCTGTTGTATTTGAGTGTGGACTTTAATGGCCTAATAAACTGTACGTTTTATCTGGATCCTTGAGTGCCATCTTCTTCCTCATTCCATTGTAAATCATGAACCTGCTCTCTAAGAGACCTTTGAACAAGATTGTGCCATCATGACCAGGTTTTATAGTGGCCGAACCTCCATGCATGCTAAGTCCAAACACAATCACAACAGAGTGTTTCAAAAGTGCTATATAAATATATACTGTCAATAATATGGGAAGTGCACCCAGTCCACTCTGTGACTACAGTCAATTACTATGTTTTGTATATATACAAAAACAATAAATAAATCTAAAACATTTCACTTGACTATTGTTATTATTATTATTATTATTATTATTATTATTATTATTATCATTTATTTGTATAGTGGCGCCAAATTCCGTAGCACTGTATACAATGATGTTTACAATGTATAAATAGAGGAATAGCTATAATACTCATTTACTAACAAATATATTAGATTAGATTGGTACAAAATGATCCCTGGCTCAGCTTGTAAAAATGTGTGTGTCTGGTAAAGGTGTCTGTCTGCTTCCAGACCTTTTGCAGACCTTATTTTACATGGTTTATTATGGTGAGTAGTCTCACTGTGCATCAACTGATTTGTAAGAGAACAATATTACGATATTAATAGGTTGAGCCTGCTGAAATCGTGTTCTGTAATATAAATTATGATCAAAACCAGAGCCTATACTGGTTAGTTTGAGTCTGCATAATAAGAAGCCTGCTTCCTGCCAATTAACAGTGATTTAAATCAGACCACAATTTTGAATATATATCAGATCATCTGCTTTTTGCTTTTGTACTACTAGTGAGGTAGATTAGGCCTGCTGCTACATTTGTTAAGGCTGTTACTGAATCTACCACTGCTGAAATTGCTGTTGTTTCCACTCAAATTAACAAAAAATTGGTTGCTTTAATCTAAAAAAATAAATAAAAAATCTGTACATAGGAATCTAAATTACATTTAAACAGGTTAACACAAAATTACAAATCACATCAATAATAGTGCCCCAGCCTACTCATTTCTAGGGCCATCCACAACATACTAATCTGAATCCATATTGTACAGATCACAAGTTAAATTATACCAAAAAGCTATCTATCTATCTATCTATCTATCTATCTATCTATCTATCTATATATAATAAAATTTGATGGCTGATAAAAATAGCAACAGGTTACTTAGTGTAACTACATGTTACAGTTTGTGGCATGTGCTGTCAAGTTCTTAGCTAAGTAACCTTGTCAGTATATTGTATTGCAATGTATTAATGTATGATTTAGATTTTTTAATTATCACAGTTTGTCTCTCTCAAATGTATCAAAGCCTTGAGAAATGCGTGGCTTGAAATGTTGTAATCTTTTGACAGTATGTTGGGTCTGCACAACCCAGTAAACTACAATGCATTTACGGTCACAAAGCAGGATTAACACAAAATGACAAGATTGGCACCAAAGTATTGAAACCACACACACCATACAGGCTTTCCACCACAACAAACACATATACAAATAAACCCCATACACAACACATACAAAAACTAAGTGCTTTTGCATTGTCTTTATTTTTTGTATTATGTTTTATATGTTGATTATGCAATTCTACTGTGTTTAACGGCCTTTTAACTCATATATTTTTATCT
Source organism: Bombina bombina (assembly GCF_027579735.1). Taxonomy (NCBI): domain Eukaryota; kingdom Metazoa; phylum Chordata; class Amphibia; order Anura; family Bombinatoridae; genus Bombina; species Bombina bombina. The sequence continues at coordinate 469,068,092 of NC_069502.1, read as the reverse complement.
TTAGAACTAGGGACAACGACAAATATATCTCTTATATTTTATAAGAGAACTTAAAGGGATAATAAACCCAAAAATGTTCTTTCATGAATAAAGGGACACCCAAGTCAAAAGTAAACTTTCATTATTCAGATAGAACATTCAATTTTAAACAACTTTCCAATTTACTTCCATTAACAAAATGTGCACAGTCTTTTTATATTTACACTTTTTGAGTCACCAGTTCCTACTGAGCATGTGCAAGAATTCACAGACTATACGTATATGCATTTGTGATTGGCTGATGGCTGTCACATGATACAGGAGTGCAAATAGAAATAATTTTGAAAATTTTCAGAAAAAAAATCTACTACTTATTTGAAGTTCCGACTAAGTTCTATTGCATTGTCTTTTCATTGTGCATTTGTTGGTTATGCAAATCTACTGTAATTACTGGTCCTTTAAGACAGAAATACAATTTTAAACCATTTCCCAACTATCTCATTTGCTTCATTCTCTTGGTAATCATTTTTTGAAAAACATACCTAGGTAGGCTCAGAGGCTGGGAGCTAGCTGCGGACTGGTGGCTGCACAATTATACCTCTTATCATAGGCGTACCAATGTGCTCAGCTAGCTACCAGTAGTGCATTGCTGCTTTTTAAATAAAGATACCAATGGAATGAAGCACAATTGATAAAATAAGTAAATTTGAAAGTTGTTTTAAAATTATATGAGCTATCTGAATCATGAAAGAAAAAAAATTGTGTTTCATGTCCCTATTAAATAATATGAATTTTAAGGGTTAAAAGAGAGTTAATCATGACTAAAATAAGCCTACTTGTAATTATATGACAAGTGTATTGATGGTTATTGATATTTATTCTGTACTGAAGCAGAAATCAATCTATTTATACAACTTTTGTCAATATTAATAACCAGCAACAATACTTCAGTTATATTTGTACATTCTTTAAACTAACGTTGTAAATATTACTATATATTTTTTCTGTGTCATTTGCACACATTTACAATAAATAACAGGATTTTGAATAATTTGTCATGGGAAAATCTTCTTAAAGGCTTGAAACATACCATGTTTTCCAGGTTTTTAATATAATGGAGCAACACTGCTATGAAGAATAATGCTGTTAATGTCATTTTAGTAATACGGTTGTAATTGTAATAAAGAGTTTACTGTAATATCATTGTTCATGTTAATGAGATTAAAGGCAAAGTTACTGAAAGCAAATTACCAGACGCATTGTGCATATCACAAAATATTAGCCTAAAAAGAGCTAATTATACATTAATTGCTGTTGCTGTGTGCTAAAGGTAGAAGAAATCAATGAAAACCATTATTACATTTGTATGCTTACTGTAGTACCTGGAAATACATAGAATGCATACCTAAGTATCTGTTGAATAACAAACTTTCCCACTGGAGAAAAGGTAAAGGTTAGGGTTAACACATCTACCAGGCATCTATACAGTGCGGAAGGGGAATTGAGCATTGAAAGTTAAGGTTCATAAGAACAGATAGGAGGTGCTGGATTTTAATAAGGGAGAAACAAACAACAGATCTTCCTAGGTGCAAGGAAGTGGCAGTTGATATCTTCAGCATAGAGTCCAGAAAGAACAATGAAAGGGCTACTTGATACAACTTTATAACACTCTCCAGTTTAAAGGGACACAAACACCAAGAGATTGTAATATAATTCATAGTATAACAGCTTTGAACTTTGATTTCATTATTTATTTCCCATCTCATTTACTGTAGGTTTTTCTATTATGAGAATTGGAAGTGCATACTGAAGACTTCACAAGTCTAACTCTGCTGCATATTTGTCCCTAAGTGCTATCTAAAGAGATAATTAAATAATGACATTTTGATGCAAAAAACAAACAAACAAAAAACAGTAGCTAGCTTAGTTTACTACAATAATATGTTTGCATTGTCTCTGCCAGAAATAAAGCAGCTGGTGGGTGAAGTTGTACAATAGATAAACAAGTGAAGCATAGTGTTAAAGGGACACTGAACCCAAATTTTTCCTTTCTTGATTCAGATAGAGCATGACATTTTAAGCAACTTTTTAATTTATTCCTATTATCAAATTTTCTTTATTCTCTTGTTATCTTTATTTGAAATGCAAGAATGTAACTTTAGATGCCGGCCCATTTTTGGTGAACAATCTGGGTTGTCCTTGCTGATTGGTGGATAAATTCATTCACCAATAAAAAAAGTGCTGTCCAGTGTGCTGAACCAAGAAACAAGTTTAGATTCCTTCTTTTTCAAATAAATATAGCAAGATAACAAAGAGAAATTGATAATAGGATTAAATTAGAAAGTTGCTTAAAATTAAATGCTCTATCTAAATCATGAAAGAAAAAAATTGGGTTCAGAGTCCCTTTAAGGTATTCAGAATTCTTTCACACCTTGGGCCAGATTACAAGTGGAGCACTAAATAACGCTCCAGCTCGAGTGTTAATTGTGCTAGAAGTAAGCTTTTTGTGCTTGTTGGGTTGCACTTGTATTACGCAAAAAGTGAAGTTAGAATATCGTGTGCGTGTTCATGTATTTTACCATAGAAATCAATGGAGAAAATAAAGTGGAAAAAATATCTATCAACCCACTCTTGTGCAAACCCAATTACATATTCTCATGTGCGCTAACCTGACATGAAAATATGAATATTTCAAATACCAATGTTCTTCCCATTGAAGAATATGTTCAATTTATTCAAAAATAAATATATATACTGTGTGTGTGTGTATATATATATATATATATATATATATATATATATATATATATATATATATATATATATATATCAAAATAACAAGAGTATTGCATTGAGCAATAATACTTTTTTTATTGGACTAACTATACATTTATAAGTTGACAAGCTTTCAGAAGAGTTCCTTCCTTTATCAAGTCTAAAGCAAAAAGTATTGCTTTAGACTTGATAAAGGAAGGAGCTCTTCCGAAAGCTTGTCAACTTATAAATGTATAGTTAGTCCAATTAAAAAAGTATCATTACTCAATGCAATACTCTTGTTATTTTGATATCTAAATCTCTGGACTAACACGGCTACTCCAATCAACGTATATATATATATATATATATATATATATATATATATATATATATATAGTATATATATATATATATATATATATATATATATATTAGATGATTATATATAGGTATAGATATATACATATATATATATATATATACAGTATATATGTGTATATATATATATATATATATATATCTTTATAAATACGTAGCACATATCCTGCTATGTGTAGAACATTGGAATTTGATTTTTTTTTACAGTAAATACATAGTTAAAATCTGTATTAAATATGAATATAGCATAGATGTTTTTTCATGTTTTCAACTACTTGATTGCAAAGGGCTACATGCACACACACACTCACATATATATATATATATGTGTGTGTGTGTGTTTTGTGAAATTTTGTTTTGCGAAAGAGTTAACCAGAGCTCTCAAGTTGCGGTAATCACGCTAGCGTAAATCATGATTGCGCTCAAGTGATCATATTTATTTTCAACTCTTAATACGAGTGGCAAGCCCGACGAGTGCAAACACCCATTATAAACCTCTTATCACTCACGTGCAAACTTGCGATCTACGTGTATTCTGGCCCATAGTATTTTAGTTTATTGCTAGACTGCAGAAGATCTTGTAATTGTAAAGACATGTATTACTATTCCATTAAAGGGTTATTTAAGCCAAAATTAAACTTTCATAACTTAGATAAAGTATAAAGTTTAAAACAATTTGCCAATTTATTAGTGTTATCAAATTGTGCACAATCTTTGTGTATGCACACTTTCTGGGGCGCCAGCTTCTATTAAGCATGTGCACGAATTTACAGTATATACATACAGAATATGAGTCTGTGATAGGCTGATAACTGTCACATGATACAGGGGACAGGACATTTAATTGCTTATTTAATATGCAATTCTACAGTATTTTATGGACCTTTAAGGACTGTCATGCCTCACCTGAAGGCATTCTTTATATTGTTTCTTTATAGTGTAAAAGGGATAACAAAGCTGGTTAGATATTTATTGGTTAATAACTCACAATAATGAATTCTAATTTTAGCATTAGGTTTAGCAACATAGGCTTTAAAATGGGTATAATGCATTTATTTCCAATAAGGGAGCCAGTAAAATGCTTGAGAGGTTAGACAAGAGTGTTTGTTTGTATATAAATATATCAATTTAATTATATATCAGGTGTGTCTGATGTTTTGCACATGAAGGAGAGATATCAGATGTCACAGATAGACATACTTGGTAAACTGGATTCCTGAAAGATGCCATGTTCATGATTATTTCTGTTACATTAAAATGACATAAAACCACACAGTTTTCTTTCATGACTCAGATAGGACATGCAATTTTAAACAACTTTCTATTACCTGGGTAGGCTCATGCCCAGCAATGCACTACTAGGAGCAAGTTGCTGATTGTTGTCTGCATACATATGTCTATTTTCATTGGCTTATTCTATGTGCTCAGCTAGCTCCCAGTAGTGCATCACTGCTACTTCAACAAAGGATACCAAGAGAACAAGGCAAATGTGATAATATAAGTATACTGGAAAGTTGTATAAAATTGTATGATCTATATCAATCATGAAAGAAACAATTGGGTTTTATTCCCCTTTAAATCCCTCTAGTTCAAATTTGCAGCTTACTCCTAATATGATGAGTTTGTAATGGGATGAAAACATGTGAAACCGACTCATGTAATTTAAAGATTGTGAAAAATACAACATTAATAATAATGTAACTATGACTTTGTAAGCGTTGTACCGATAAAAATAGAATATTAATGTTTACTCTTTCATTAAATGACCATTAAATATAGCAGAATATCATCACCAACAAATGCAAAGTAAAATGACAATACAATAATAATTTTTCTGACAAATTGCAGATCTTTCATTAATTTCCATGTCCCCTGTATCATGTGACAGCCCTCAGCCAATCACAAATTCATATTATACAAGGTGAACTCTTACACGTGCTCAGTGGAAGTACATGAGCAAATATATTTTTTTTTGTATTTTTTTTTAATTGCAGGCTCTATCTGCACCATTGCAGTTTACTTTTATCATCCTTACCCTTTAAATATGTTTCAAACAATCTGTCTACATCCATTATAAAGAAGCAATCTCTTTCTGTGACCTTTCAATTTTTTTTGCTCAGTTGTAATTTATTGCTGAACTTCTTTATATGAAGAAGGTAGGTTACTCCACATTTTCTAGTCTCCTCTTTGATCAAATGTATTAGGACCTTTTAGATAAATCTTATTCCCTTTCAGAGGCAATACAAATGTATGCATTGTTCACAGTCTTAAATAAAACATATTTTTATTAAAACACTTCCTTATAATTGACAAAAGTTGACACCATAACTTTCATCTTGATAAATGATAAAATAGTGTAATTTCTGCAATTCCTGCTGTTTAACCATTTTTCCCTTATATCAATCCACGTACCCAGCTTCCAAAGTGCTCTTAAAGTGACAGTCTACTCCAGAATTTTTACTGTTTTAAAATAGAATCCCTTTATTACCCATTCCCCAGTATTTTATAAACAACACAGTTATATTAATACACTTTTTACGTCTGTGATTACCTTATATCTAAGCCTCTACAGACTGCCCCCATTATTTCAGTTCTTTTGACAGACTTGCATTTTAGCCAATCAATGCTGACTCATAAATAACTCCACAGAAGGGAGCAGAATGTTATGATTATATATATATATATATATATATATATATATATATATATATATATATATATATATATATATATATATATATATATATATATACAAAAATAAATGCTTTTGTTAATAATCTCAAAAAAGAGACTGAGTGATATTAAACCCAAAAAGGCAATATAGATATAACTGTAAGAGTGTAAGTAGGTCTAGAGTCCCATATACAAGAGTGCTTTGTTAATCAAATGGTAATTTATCAAAGTCTGAATATCGAGTGATGAGATGTAGTAGTATGGAGACTCAGGGCAATAATTTACTTACTCCCAATAGTATGATAGTTTAGTAGATGTGCTACAATTCAACCTATGTGAAGTTGGCACCCCATGTTTGTAAAAACTGAATTAAAATATACCATTCATTTGTGCTGCGTTTGTGCTGATTTGTGCCGCAAAAACCAACCTTTGTGCCGGTTTAGTTTAGGAGATATTGCACATTATTTTTTTATGAAACCCTGCCCACTTTGCACCCCATGTTATGCAATTTTAAAAACAAATATACAATTTGTTTGTGCTGCGTTTGTGCTGGTTTGTGCCACAAAAACAAACGTTTGTGCCGGTTTGGTTTCTGAGATATAGCGCATTATATTTGTTGAAACTCCGCCCACTTTGCACCCCATGTTATGCAATTTTAAAAACAAATATACTATTTGTTTGTGCTGCGTTTGTGCTGATTTGTGCTGCAAAAACAAACGTTTGTGCTGTTTTGGTTTCGGAGATATAGCGCTTTATTTTTTATGAAACCCCGCCCACTTTGCACCCCATGTTATTCAATTTTAAAAACAAATATACCATTCGTTTGTGCTGCGTTTGTGCTGATTTGTGCCGCAAAAACTAACGTTTGTGCCGGTTTGGTTTAGGAGATATTGCGCATTATTTTTTATGAAACCCCGCCCACTTTGCACCCCATGTTATGCAATTTTAAAAACAAATATACCATTTGTTTGTGCTGTGTTTGTGCTGGTTTGTGCCGCAAAAATGAACGTTTGTGCCGGTTTGGTTTCGGAGATATAGCGCATTATATTTGCTGAAACTCCACCCACTTTGCACCCAATGTTATGCAATTTTAAAAAAGAAATATACCATTTGTTTGTGCTGCATTTGTGCTGATTTGTGCTGCAAAAACGAACGTTTGTGCCATTTTGGTTTCGGAGATATAGCGCATTATTTTTTATGAACCCCGCCCACTTTGCACCCCATGTTATGCAATTTTATAAACAAATATACCATTTGTTTGTGCTGCGTTTGTGCTGATTTGTGCCGCAAAAACTAACGTTTGTGCCGGTTTGGTTTAGGAGATATTGCGCATTATTTTTTTATGAAACCCTGCCTACTTTGCACCCCATGTAATGCAATTTTAAAAACAAATATACCATTGGTTTGTGCTGCATTTGTGCTGATTTGTGCCGCAAAAAATGAACGTTTGTGCCATTTTGATTTCAGAGATATAGCGCATTATTTTTTATGAACCCCGCCCACTTTGCACCCCATGTTATGCAATTTTAAAAACAAATATACCATTTGTTTGTGCTGCGTTTGTGCTGATTTGTGCCACAAAAACAAATGTTTGTGCCGGTTTGGTTTCGGAGATATAGCGCATTATATTTGCTGAAACTCCGCCCACTTTGCACCCCATGTTATGCAATTTTAAAAACAAATATATCATTCGTTTGTGCTGCGTTTGTGCTGATTTGTGCCACAAAAATGAACATTTGTTCCGGTTTGATTTCGAAGATATTGTGCATTATGTGTACATGTACTCTTTGATTCAAAAGTATTATAACAACAAAAATGTTTGTAAGTACAAATAGAATTATAAAACTTTGGGGTATACAAAAGAACAGATGTGACTTCCACACCAGAAAAATATATTTAAGAACATATGGGGGAGATTACATCCCTGGCAACTGGAAAAAAAACCTAATGGGGTTGAAGAGGACTTTACTGCAATTTAATTGAAAATTTCCTTTTTCAATTAAGTAGTGGGTTTCTACTTATTCACTTTGCAGTTAAATTACTTAAAGGGACACTAAACCCAAATTTTTCTTTTGTGATTCAGATAGAGCATGAAATTGTAAGCAACTTTACTCCTATTATCAAATTTTCTTCATTCTCTTGGAATCTTTATTTGAAATGCAAGAATGTAAGTTTAGATGCCGGCCCATTTTTGGTAAACAACCTGGGTTGTCCTTGCTGATTGGTGGATAAATTCATCCACCAATAAAAAAAAAGTGCTATCCAGAGTTCTGAACCCAAAAAAAACTTAGATGCCTTCTTTTTCAAATAAAAATAGCAAGAGAATTAAGAAAAATTGATAATAGGAGTAAATTAGAAAGTTGCTTAAAATTGAATGCGCTATCTGAATCACGAAAGACAAAAATTGGTTCAGTGTCCCTTTAAGCTATGGTTTGGGCTTCTTCCAATCTATTACTCTTCAATAACCCCATGTATTCCGTATAAACCGGTATGTTACCATGTTAATCCTTTAATGCCCAGGGCCCGATTTACATTTCGGGCGCCCATAGGCACAGAGTGCACTATACAGAGTGCATCCCCCTTGTTTTCTGTTACCGGCGTCTTCCGTTGTGCCAATAAAACGCCTGCCTGTGCTGGACAGACTTTTTAATGGGCAGGATAAAAGGAATAGGAGGGCGCTAAAAGCTAAGTTCCCACCACACTTAGTCAAATAAAAAGTAAATACAACGATGTTAAAGTTAATACCTTTACTCCACAATAAAATACAATTTATTATAACAATAAAAATATATGTATAATCTGATAAAAGGGACGTCTCCCTTGAAAAAAATAAAAAGACTGGATTACCACCTTAAAACACGTGAAAAAATCCCTTGAAAATATATTTATATTAAGTGAGCGATGTTATATATTCAGCGAATAGGTTATAATGTAAATATCGATCTCAGAGTTAATCAGTCACAATTGTGTCGGCTGACAGAGCTCAGCCGACACAAGCAAGCAAGAAAAAGTGCTAACATATTGGAAGATACTTTTTACTTGTACTAATCTCCAACAGTGTGAGCCTAAAAACTGTTACCAAAGTCATTGTGGATAAGTGTGAGTACAAATAAAACCTGATCTGAAGGTGTTTAATATGATCGCTTAACACTTCCTAGGGGGTCTTATGAACAACATAATAACAACTTATTTCACACTGATACTATCTGATGAACTGTAACACTTCTTTGATCAGCCAACATAAGGAACTTTGTTACAAAAATTATGACTGATTAACTCTGAGATCGATATTTACATTATAACCTATTCGCTGAATATATAACATCGCTCACTTAATATAAATATATTTTCAAGGGATTTTTTCACGTGTTTTAAGGTGGTAATCCAGTCTTTTTATTTTTATTTTTTTCAAGGGAGACGTCCCTTTTATCAGATTATACATATATTTTTATTGTTATAATAAATTGTATTTTATTGTGGAGTAAAGGTATTAACTTTAACATCGTTGTATTTACTTTTTATTTGACTAAGTGTGGTGGGAACTTAGCTTTTAGCGCCCTTCTATTCCTTTTATCTTGTTCCTATTGTGACAGTCCTGGGGTGACTGTTTTAGAGTGGCTTAGTTCTCCTTTAGCTAATAGCGCTATACTTCTGTGTTCACCTTTTTAATGGGCAGCCTACAACGAGGTCTCTCTCTGCCCCCACGGAAGCTGCCGGCCATGGAAAAGAAGGAGGTGCGTTCTTAATAGTGTTCTATATAGAGCGTACCCTCCTTGTTGTTGCCGGTGTTCTGTTGAATTAATTGACAGAACACCAGCAATTAGGCACGGCTCCCCTCTATGGAGGGTGCCTGTAGGCACATGCCTACTCTGCCTCATTAAAAATCTGGCCTTGTAAATGCCACATTAACCTCTCTGGTGCAATATTAACCCTCTTACATTTTACTTTCTGGTGCAGTGTTAAAGGGACAGTATACACCAATTTTCATATAACTGCATGTAATAGACACTATTATAAAGAATAATAAGCACAGATACTGATATAAAAATTCGGTATAAAACCATTTAAAAACTTACTTAGAAGCTTCCAGTTTAGCTCTGTTTAAAAGGTTACTGGAGCACCCATTGCAAGTGGGAATTATCAGACACTCCCCCTCCCCCTTCCTTTGAATATGAAAAGACCCTTTACACAAACAGAAGCAAGGTGGAGTAGGTATACTTCGGTATTCTCCTAAAACTTTGGGGCTTGGTTAGGAGTCTCAAAATCAGAGCAATGTTATTTAAGAATAAGCAAAAACTATCAGTTTAAAAAAAAAAAAAAAAAAAAAAAAAAATTTATGGGCTATATAAATAGATCATCTACAAAACATTTATGCAAAGAAAAAATGTGTATAATGTCCCTTTAATCACTGGTGTTCTATATTTCCCTTAACACAACACGACACAAACGTTCGTTTTTGCGGCACAAATCAGCACAAACACAGCACAAACAATCAGTATATTTGTTTTTAATACACAAAGAAATACTGTATAAAATACAATATTAAGGTAGCGCCACAAATAAGAAATAATAAAAAGTTTAAATATGCAATATGAACACAATAAAACAAATAGGCTAATACTAGAAAAAAGTGAAACAGTGTCACCTATATGTTAAAATGACAATAACAATGAAATATAGGTAAAGTCCCCTTATAAAGGAAAAAAGTTTTTTTCCAGTATTTGGAAAAGAGAAATATATTGTTAACTTCCCTTTTAGAGAGTTCCTGTATATATGTGTGTCCACTGTGCAGCTCCCTTCCAGTCACTGGTGTGATCTCCGTGGGGTAAAGGTTTGTATGATGAAATCTGTAGAAACAGAAAGGGGGATGGAGCGCAGCCAAGGGGAAACACACTGATCTAAGTGCAAATTTAAATCAGTTATTCCACTTTATTCATACAATAAAAACATCAAGATGTACACTTACAAACTTCACCCTCAAACATATGAGGTATGTAATGGCACTTTGTTTTGATATCCAAATCTTGGCAAGAACGATTCAAAACTGTATATGCTGAGTGATCCAAAAACTGCTTGTGCCTACTGAGATTGACACACTTGGCCCACTGTAAGTATTAGACTGTCCAGGGTATATATGTCCCTTTATAGCGTGCTAATCGCACTAATAGCGTAATCTCCACAGTCACAGTTAGTGTTAGTACCAAAAAATGGGCCGTGAGAAACTCAAGGACACAGTTATCCAGCAATAGGAGGAGGTAAATACCGTGGCAGCGGGAATCCTGAAATGTAAGCCGGCTCTAAGATCCACCGCTGCACACAGCTCACCAGCTCACCAGTTCCTCCGTCAATGAGATGGGCGTGGCCTTACGCGTTTCGCTGGGCTCCTCCTGACGAAGCTGGGAGGAGCCCAGCGAAACGCATAAGGCCACGCCCATCTCATTGACGGAGGAACTGGTGAGCTGTGTGCAGCGGTGGATCTTAGAGCCGGCTTACATTTCAGGATTCCCGCTGCCACGGTATTTACCTCCTCCTATTGCTGGATAACTGTGTCCTTGAGTTTCTCACGGCCCATTTTTTGGTACTAACACTAACTGTGACTGTGGAGATTACGCTATTAGTGCGATTAGCACGCTATAAAGGGACATATATACCCTGGACAGTCTAATACTTACAGTGGGCCAAGTGTGTCAATCTCAGTAGGCACAAGCAGTTTTTGGATCACTCAGCATATACAGTTTTGAATCGTTCTTGCCAAGATTTGGATATCAAAACAAAGTGCCATTACATACCTCATATGTTTGAGGGTGAAGTTTGTAAGTGTACATCTTGATGTTTTTATTGTATGAATAAAGTGGAATAACTGTTTTAAATCTGCACTTAGATCAGTGTGTTTCCCCTTGGCTGCGCTCCATCCCCCTTTCTGTTTCTACAGATTTCATCATACAAATATTTGTTTTTAAAATTGAATAACATGGGGTGACACAGCACAAACAATCAGTATATTTGTTTTTAAAATTGAATAACATGGGGTGCAAAGTGGGCAGGGTTTCACAAAAAATAATGCGCTATATCTCTGAAACCAACATGGGGTGCAAAGTGCGCGTGGTTCATAAAAAAATAATGCGCTATATCTCCGAAACCAAAATGGCACAAACGTTCGTTTTTGCGGCACAAATCAGCACAAACACAGCACAAACCAATGGTATATTTGTTTTTAAAATTGCATAACATGGGGTGCAAAGTGGGCGGAGTTTCAGTAAATATAATGCGCTATACCTCCGAAAACAAACCGGCACAAACGTTCATTTTTGCGGCACAAACCAGCACAAACAAATGGTATATTTGTTTTTAAAATTGAATAACATGGGGTGCAAAGTGGGCGGGGTTTCATAAAAAATAATGCGCAATATCTCCTAAACCAAACCGGCACAAACATTAGTTTTTGCGGCACAAATCAGCACAAATGCAGCACAAACGAATGGTATATTTGTTTTTAAAATTGCATAACATGGGGTGCAAAGTGGGCGGAGTTTCAGCAAATATAATTCGCTATATCTCCGAAACCAAACCGGCACAAACGTTCGTTTTTGCGGCACAAACCAGCACAAACGCAGCACAAACAAATGGTATATTTGTTTTTAAAATTGAATAACATGGGGTGCAAAGTGGGCGGGGTTTCATAAAAAATAATGCGCTATATCTCAGAAACCAAACCGGCACAAACGTTCGTTTTTGCAGCACAAATCAGCACAAACGCAGCACAAACAAATGGTATATTTGTTTTTAAAATTGCATAACATGGGGTGCAAAGTGGGCGGAGTTTCAGCAAATATAATGCGCTATATCTCCGAAACCAAACCGGCACAAACATTTGTTTTTGCGGCACAAACCAGCACAAACGCAGCACAAACAAATGGTATATTTGTTTTTAAAATTGCATAACATGGGGTGCAAAGTGGGCAGGGTTTCATAAAAAAATAATGTGCAATATCTCCTAAACCAAACCGGCACAAACGTTGGTTTTTGCAGCACAAATCAGCACAAACGCAGCACAAACGAATGGTATATTTTAATTCAGTTTTTACAAACATGGGGTGCCAACTTCACATAGGTTACAATTCATCTCACTCCTCTTCTATTTGTGTGGAACTGAAGGGCATCGGGACAACATCTGTCGGTGAAGCTTGTCATGCGAGGAAGCCCCCAAGGCTCGTCAGCAGGAAATGTCCCAAAGTAAAAATAGCTTCAAAGTATCGTCCCACTCAGTGTATAAATTCCGCCACAGCTCCTGAAACACCAGCTGAAAAGTAGCGCCACAGTTGGCGTGGTGATTTGGCGTCTGCTCCCAGACTCTGAGACTGAGTAACCATGCCTGCCATAGGCCCAGGAGGAGGGGATGAGTAGTTCATGATGGCAAATAGCACCAGTGGGAGCAGAGAGAACCAAGGGATCAGGTGGCTCTACTGGTACTTCCTTCCGCTATAATAAACAATAATTCAAAGCGAACAAAGCCACATTGAGCCCAAGCTTGATGCTGAAGAAAAGTTATTTTATTCCAAGTATTAAAACAGGAACATAAAAATGAACGCCTGATGCATTTCGCGCATGCTGACATGCGCTTCATCAGAGCATGTGATGAATGAAGTGCATTCGAGCATGCGCAAAACGCCTCAGGCGTTCATTTGTATGTTCCTGTTTTAACACTTGGAATAAAAGAACTTTTCTTTTCTTCAGCATCAAGCGTGGGCTCAATATGGCTTTGTTCACTTTGAATTATTATAATATATATATATATATTTATATATATATATATATGTGTGTGTGTGTGTGTGTGTGTGTGTGTATGTGTGGCATACATGACCTAGCACTGTCTAGCTGTGAAAAATGTCAAAATGCACTGAGAGTAGAGGCGGCCTTCAAGGACTTAGAAATTAGCACATGAGCCTAACTAGGTTAAGCTTTAAACAAAGAATACCAAGAGAACAAAGCAAATTTGAGGACAAAAGTAAATCGGAAACTGCATGTCATGAAAGTTTAATTTTGACTAGGCTGTCCCTTTAAATCTGTTTCCACCACACATTTATTGCAGACATGGCTGGAAATCTACAAAAATTATAAACTGTTCATTTAAAGTCATCAATCTTTTACCTCCTGTCTCTACTATAAATGTAATTGGCTATAAAAGTTTAAGCACATCTTATTTTATAGCAAATAAATGTTAGAAACTCAGATTTGTATTCATGAACTCTACTAAATATTCCACTCTTATGGAGTTGTGCATGTTTCAGTAGCATTATATGTAGTATATGTGAGCTAAGGTTTGTGGTGAAATGCATTGCGGGTACGAGGTTATTTTTTATGTTGTTGCTGCAGTGATTAAATGTTGCAGTAATAAATCTTCTTTGATAGTAATACCTGTATTCATATTATGATAGAATATAATAAGTGGTATTTTTTCACCCCAGAGGGAAACATGATTACAAGTAACTTACACAATAACTTAGAACTCTAAGCAAAGAGACACTAAGGAAACATAATAACATCTTGACTCAAAGCATTTTTGAATTAATTTAAAACTACAGTTGACTTAAAGAGAGATTATTAGTAAATGACATATACAGCCACATTGTTTTAGATTAAACGTGCATAAGCATCGAATTCTTTGGAATTCAGTTTTTATCCCCTTATCTACTAATGTATTGCTCTCCATATTTTGCAGCCAAGGTACCAAAATTCAACCGATTTAAAAGGACAATGTACTGTAACCCCCCCCCCCCCAAAAAAAAAAAAGAAAGTGTTTTCAATGACTTGTTATACCATCTGCAGAGTATAAAATGTTTGGGAAATTGCTCCTTGAGGTATACTTTTATATATGAAATAGCTCACTCAGGTGAGATTATCTATAATGATCTTCCAGCACTGCAAGATCCCTAGTGTAATTTTCAAACAGTAAATTTCGCTTTACTTCTCCATGGGGCATTCCCTACATTCCTGTATGTGAAGGGGATACAATCTCAAGTGGCAAGATCAATAACCCCGACACTTGGTCATTCAGTTTGATTGACATACCTTGCTATAGCGCAATTGGTAGCACCAATTCCCTGTGAGATGAAACATTACAAGTGGCGATAGCACGCAGACAGGTTCACTTTTTGCAAACCTGTCTGCTTGCAGGGATGGTAAATGTATCGCTATGTGACTCTCTCACTCTCTCTTCCCTTAGGCTTTCAGAAGATGGCCCAGGACACACTTCTATATTCTAGGACTGTAAGACATTGACAATTTATTCCCTACTGTATGCACATACAGTTGTATGGAATTGCACAATAATGAAAAATATGTCATCACTATTACAATATCACAGTAACAGTAACATGAGTTTAAAAAGTTAAATGAAAACAACAGCATAACATTTGCCCAAGAAAATGTTTCCCACTGACAATTCCATCACAATAAAATGGACATACAAGTCAAAATTCAGGTTTCATGTCTCAAATCGAGTGTATTTTGTTTTAAAACATTCATTCTATTGTCAATTGTAGCTAACGGATAAGAGCTATTTTTAACAGTAGATCTAAGGTTATTGTCTGGCTTGAAGTCTTCTTGAAAAGCCCAAGGTTAAAACTAGGATAATGACCTTCATAAAAGGCTGCAATAAAGCTTTGGCCAGTGGTTAACCCCTCTGACTATAAGAGAATACTGCATTGCATTGCAAAATAATGATACACAGAAAAAGTAATCCACAGAGTAAATTATCTCACAACATTCAATGTGATCCATAGAAGTCTCATTCAACCATGTGCAGGACTATAAACATGTCCATCTCTTCCCTGAGCTGAAAACTGGTTAAATACTATAGCAGCCATTCCAGCATATGTTCTAGGAAACTTAATTCAAAGGCTGACCAAAATAATATATTAACTGGAACTGCAGGGGTTGTTAGTGGATATGGCTCTCTGTGTCTGAAACATCATGTGCTATTTTTGTTAAACATTGTACATGCAGAAATTAACACAATAACACAAAATACATCTCTAGTTTTGTGAGTTTCATCAGTCGAGTTCCTTCTATGGGGCCTATTTATTAAAGGTCTTGAGGACCTGATCCGACAGTGCGGATCAGGTCCGCCAGACATCACTGAATGTGGAGAGCAATACGCTCTCCACATTTAACATTGCACCAGCAGCTCACAAGAAGGAAGGTGTCAATCAACCCGATCGTACTCGATCGGGTTGATTTCTGGCGATTCCTGTCCGCCTCATCAGAGCAGGCGGACAGGGTTGTGAAGCAGTGGTCTTTAGACCGCTGCTTCATAACTGGTGTTTCTGGCGAGTCTGAAGACTCACCAGAAAGACGGGCTCACAAGCTCCATTCGGTGCTTGATAAATGGGCCCCTATGCATCAATACAAACTGATGGAAAAACTACCTTAAAACTTTGCTTTTAAAAAACAGTTATGACTGATAACGCTGCCTCGCTCTCTGCTTTGTTCCACTTTAATATTAAATACATTTTTTATTAGTTTAATTTCACTCAAGACAAAAGCAACTTGTAAAACAGCATTGCCTGAAAACAAGAGGCACTGCTGTGATTACACTGAGCTATATGCATGTGCCTAAACTTTTGGCATGTTTTATACCATTGACTGCTGCGCTGCGTATAACACAAAGGACAACAGATGGTAAACCTGTCTGATATTACTTTAGTTCTCGGTTATATTTTTTTACTTGAAAAGGCAATTTTTCATGAAATCCATCTTACTACCACAAACACCAAACATAATGCTTTTATGAATAATATTTGTAATCATTGTTACATTGGGTGCAAAAAAAAGTTTCAGTTTCATACAATTTACCAGCTCATATAGAATAAATAAAATTGCATAAATTAAAAAAAAATAAAAAAAAAAATACATTACTCTGTCATGTTCATAAAGTAAAGTGTGAGATAAGCTAATATGCATAAATTCTACTCTCATTATCAGATACAGTCTTTTGTGATTGCTCCACCCCTTTACAGATGTGGATGTGGATTCTCCTTCCATTCGTACAAACAAGACTTTGCTCATGGTCATATTCTGCCTGGAGCTCTCTTTCATACTCTCACCAAACCTAAAACTCTTCAGTCATGACCTAAAACCCTATTTTTTTTCAGAAAGCATTGGCACAGATCACTTCTTTATTAAAGAGACACTGGAGTGCATTCCATTGTATTCACAAGCCTGGCGCTCATACATGCTGCACAGTGGTTATTTTGATATGCACAGGAGCTTATTTATATCTGTTCACAATTGGCTACAGCAAAGGAAAGGAGTTAAACAACACTCAACCAGCATTTCAATGTGTGTGTTTCTGGATGCCAAGAAATGCATAGTTTTGCTAATAAAAACAAATAGATAATTTACCTATATTTTGCCATATGAAATAGTTGTTTTTGCCTGTTGAATCTTCTACCTATACTGAAAATGTTGATAATGCAGTATCTGCTATGGAAAAACTGGGTAAGCAAGAAGCATCAGGAGAAATCAATCTCTCAGTGGTAGGTGAAAGAGAAAGCCCAGCCTATTTGTAAGGTTGTTCCTGCAGCAACTTTGAATACAATTAACTCTTATTAACTTTGTGCCTGTCATGTTACTGTCCATGTACATCTTCATGTTCTTAAATATGGCTGTTCCAAACTCCATTATTAGAATATACTTTAATTGACTAGAGTACAATTTTATTTTTACCCATTTTAATTCAATTGTAAACTCTCTTTTTTTAGTAATTAATTTAAGAGAGCAATGCAATTTTCATTTGCTTTAAGTACATCCTTGTCAAATAATTGAAGAGCCACCTTTTTTATAGCTAGTTTTTCATCTCTTTAGGAATGAAGTAAACAATCCACCCTCTCTGGGTGTGAGATGGGAAAATAAGATACATTACAAGAAAGTGGGCAAAATACAATAGTGAATATACACAGTTTTATATTTATTTATTATGCGTAAGTAACAATATGGGCTTGATTACAAGTGGAGAGCAAACATTTTAGCACTGTTGAGCGCTAGCATAGCTCAAGGAAAATCAATAGTGCTGCCATGTTTGCACTGGTATTACAAGTTGAAAGTAAAATGTTATCGCTCAATCAAAAGACTTAAGCGCACTAACATCTGGAGGTTGGTAAACGTGACCACCCTGACTCCCTTTCCCCATAGACTTTTATGAGGCGCACTAAAAAAGAATATTCTGGCTTTTGCTCTAGTGCTAACCCAAAGGTGTGGTAGGCCAACTGCGCTAAAGCCAAAGGTGCGCTAACAATACCTCAAATACCTTTGTTCTTCACTAAGATGAAAATGTTATTTTTGAATAAAAGTCACAGTTGACTGAAGTCCAGTGAGTGCTTTATACACATCCTTTATTAATATCCTGATAACAGCCCAGCAGTTTAAGCTCTATTGGTGAGAGTGCAACCACATCACTTTCTGCTTATATATATTTATTTATCTATTTTTTGTAAAAAAAAAAAATATTTATAGCTATATTTCTATATAGTTTGTATATATACACTGTAGATATATGTAGAAAAATTTATACTTAAAAACAAAAAGAACATTTTCTTCTAACTGAAGAGCATAAGTATTTCAAGTATTTCTATGAAAAGCACATAAACAATCGTACTAATAAAGACGATAAAACCAAAACTGCCCAGAGAGTGCTACCCTTTCAAATAGAGTATATATATATATATATATATATATATATATATATATATATATATATATATATATATATATATATATATATTGTGTGTGTGGGTAATATATTAGCATAATACATTATTTTAATATGTTTAGATGTACTTTGTGAAACTTATATTTCTATCCCTAACACTTTAGCGCTATTTCAGGTTTTGTTCGGGTTCAACCCATATGAGAGTATTAAAGATGTTTAGCACGGTCGCAATATCTATTGGAAGCATAGGGCACTATAAAGGGATGTTGGCCACACAAAACATTCTCTGGTAAATCTGTTTTAATAATATCTATTTGCATGCTAATTTTTAGCGCAGTCTAATGACATTGATATTGCTCCCTGCGCTATCAATAGTACTCCACTTGTAATCTGGGCCTTTATGGGGGAGTGCAATATGTTTGTAGCAACCACATAAAACATCCAGTTTAATCAATATATTTAATACAAATTGAAAAAAATATTACCAGCAGACAAGTTGAAAAAGATTGACAAATCACTATAATTTAAAGCAGCAAGTATCTATGTGTCCTAAAACTGGCTGTACTATAAAAAATCCTTTAATGGTTGTGTGTGTATGTAGAAGAGGGTGGGTTAAAGGGATACTAAACTGATTTTATTCTTTCAGGAATGTAAAACTTAGGAGTTAGCCTATTTAGCACCCTGGATAGTGCTTGCTTATTGGTGGCTACATTTAGCAAACTAATAAGCAAGCATAACCCAGGTCTGAACCAAAAAGCTGCTGGGTCCTAAGCTTTACATTCCTGCTTTTTAAATAAAGATAGCAAGAGAACAAAGAAAAATTGATAATAGGAGTAAATTAAACGTTGCTTAAAATTGCATGCTCTATCTGAATCATTAAAGAAAAAAATTGTGTTTTTGGTATCCTTTTAAGGAGAAACATTGGAGTGGAGGAGAGTACTAATGTTTTGTAATGTAAAATAAATAATGGGGTTGTATGGGAAACTTGTAGGTCATTACAGTCACAATGTTTGTCTGTTCTGCAAAACCATGAGTAAAGGGGATTTCTAGAGTAAAATAAAATGCTCTATTTTTTTTAAAGAATTTTATGTTTAATGCAAATTCTTATTTTATCATTTGTTTAACTCTTGAAAATGAGAAAGAAAGAAAAAAACAGTCAAAAGTTGTGCACCTGGTGCTGCTCATACAATAAGGAGTGTAAACCAATCAGAGACAGGCATAGGTACTGATGTTCCAATCACTGACTGCATCCTTTTCTAGAGAGGCATGGGGTGCTTCAGGAAAGTACCTGTGCCCCCTGCTCAATCTCTTTGCATGGTTTAAAAGCATAAATAATTATTTTCATAAAACAATAAAATGCTCTCATGAAACAGAGCATTTATTCAGCCTGAAAAATAAGCAAATACATTTTTTTATATTACAAAAGACAATGTGCACATGGTCACATGTGACAGCTGCAAGTGCAAGTCACAGGACCATAGCAGTGCTAGTAGTGCACATCTTAGGGCATTAGAAAACAGCAGAGAGCTCAAGTGAACAGTGTTACGCTACTGCATTTGGTTTCT
The DNA here is from genome assembly GCF_027579735.1 of Bombina bombina. NCBI lineage: Eukaryota > Metazoa > Chordata > Amphibia > Anura > Bombinatoridae > Bombina > Bombina bombina. The sequence continues at coordinate 469,048,031 of NC_069502.1, read as the reverse complement.
GCTTTGTCAGGCAACCTGCTTATGGAGAGGAGGGGCATACACCATGCAGACTCCTACACAGGATAGAAGAACAAAATGAAAGAGCTAATTGCAATCAATTACACCGATCGAAAACATTTTGACCAAATACAAGGAAAGCTTGAAACATTTATAAATGCAAAAGCAAACAGTCAATTAGATATGCATAACTACCAACCATAATCAATACACTACAGTATTTCTACTGCTGCAAAAGGTAAATAGGAGTCATTTACCCATACGTTATTAAATATAATATCTCTGTGTTTTTACATGACATTTTAGCATACATTTAATTCATAGAAACTTTAAAAATGCTTCTGAAACACTTCTTTTAATAAAAACCACTCTTTAAGATTTTACTTAAAACAATGCTTATTTTTTATTAAGTCCAACATATGTATAAGCATCAGAACGCTCACAGCAGCAGATATTTGTTTACAATATATTCTAGTCATGTCAAATGCATCATATCCTATAGCTGCTAAATGCTGTTTCATATAATTCCTATCGTTTCTGCAAAGAAATGAATTAGAACTTTGTCTAAAAACAAAATATAGTAACAAAAATACCACTTATGCAACTTTATTTACTAATTTGCATGGTTTGAGAAACATTCAGGACAAACTAAAAACTTAAAGTGGTGCACTGAGGCATTTGGAAACTAAAAGCTTGAAATAGCATCCGTGATGACGACAATGACAGATTAGCTCCCTATTACAACTTGTGGGCATTGCTTTGATTTTGGCATCTGGCACATAATCCTTATAAGCAAAAAAGAATAGAATGTTATATATATATATATATATATATATATATATATATATATATATATATATATATATATATATATATATATATATATATATATATATATATATATATATATATATATACTCAGTCACAGTATTTATTAATATTAAGGACACATGTCTTGCTCATGCACATGCTGCTGTACAAGATTTTACCTCGGAATCACTTATTGCAGAGTTATCTACATCTGAATCCCTTGATCAGTAAAGCTGGTACCATTCATCGTTGTAAAACATATCCAAGTGTCAAATTCAGCAACCCATTTAGCAGGAACATTGAGGTGCTGGGTGCAAGGAGTTGCCATGTTTGGGGGGATTGGCAGCACCTTATTTTTGCATGACAGATTTACAGATGCTGGCTTTACATAACGATACAGTTCTTGCAGGTCCCTTGAGATAATCATAGGAAAGCAGCCTTTCTTTTTCAGCATCTCGTTACTAGATTGGTTTATAGAAGAAGCTACTGCTCACTTCAGTACTGCTTGCTGATACACTGCATTTTTATTTCTTTTTCAGTTATTCTGCAAATCACTATTATCAGTAAGATACACATAAGCTCCATGCATTAAACCTATTATATTTCACTACCATATTTACAGACTTATTCTGCTATTAAATACTCATTATATTTGCTGTAACAGTAAAGAGACAGTGTAATATCATGTAAATGATTTCAGCAGTTCTATGCCGAACACAAGGTGAAAGAGCTATAGTTTATATATGCAGCCTGGGTAGACATAAAAGGCTGCATCAAATGCAAAGTGCTGAATATTAGTGCATCTCATAGGAAAAAGACATTAGGGCTAAATAATACATTTTCTGCTTAAAACATGATTTAATAGATGCCTTGAAAGTAAAGAAAGGGTCATCTTCTTACCTTAGCAGAATATGGTATTTCAAGCTGCATCCAAAAGCACAAGATTTAGCTTGTTAAAAAAAGGCATTTTCATAAAACCATCACATTGATTGTAGAACAACATGAAGGCCAGAGGTTTTAAATAGTGTATCCAAGGAGCTGGTTAATGAGAGCCAGCTTGTTACAGAGCTCTGCAAAACAAGTACACTGCAGCAGTGTGGCAAGCATAGGATTGCAATACATGTCCTATATATTCCAGCACAGCACAAAACGTGGCGCTATACTCCTTGTGGAAGTGGGGCTTGTAATAGAGCAAGCAGACTCAATCTTTCCAGATTGAAACAGGTTTACAAAATAGGATTTATGCATTCATTAAAGGATGAGGTTATTTCCCAAGATACCAGTTACATAAAGCAGGTGCCTCTGTTTTTTTCAAATTAGTCTTTAATCTCATTTTAGATAACACACACATTTAGATAGAAGAACCCATTGTAATGATATCATTTGCCTGACTAGCCATAAATGGGCAGTTTCCTACTAAACGTCACTGAAGCTGACGTCACAGGTCCTTATAATAGAGTGGGGTGGGAACTTATGATGGGGTACATCAATCTCAAACACATTTTGCATCTTCCATCTCATGAATCTGGAGAGATCAAGGTTGTAGGACTGGAACAGAAAAGGGAACTGTATCCTTTAATAGGAATATGTCCTTAATTGAGTAAATGTGTGAATATAAAAAATAAAATGTAGATGCCTTAAATGATTGTTAATAACCCATACTTTTATTCATAACCATACATTTTACATTTATAGAAAAGAAGCACATGGTTGTATTACGTTCAAATGTAATATCTCAAAGTATTAGTATTATGATATTTTTTTATAGATATACATTTTTGCCAAACATGATAAAATAATATTGTTCCACAAATAATATACAATTTAATCATATTTAAACTGACTATATCAGTGTCATCAACACTGATATAAATTATAAACGTACAAAACTTCATTTTTTATAAATGTGGGGTGCTATTTATTATGTGCATGACCCCCCAAAAAAGTTACAGTGACTTTGTAAATAATTATTAATATATTTAAAAAACGAAAAGATTTGATATATTCTTTCTGAAAAACAAAAGCTGCTAGCAAGGCTTCGCATTCATTCAGAGCATGTCTTGCTTTAAGATTAGCAAGAAATAGGGATATTGACGTTTTTAATCTCTATTGCAGAATACTACAGAGCCAAGCACTCCTGTCTCTAATCATTCAGCAGGCTCAGCATTTCCTAAGTGGCCCTAGAGAACACCAGTATTCTTGCTACCTAATTTTATTTCCAGTGAACATGTTTTATGACTGGTTAGAGCTTATTTATTTTTATTTAAACATATAAAAGGTTTAATAAACCATCAACAGCGTTATCAGAACTCTATTTCAAAGGAAGCTGCCAGGTGAAAAAGTATGAAGCTCTTCACTCTGTCAGAGGAAGGCTACGGCTGTAACATCATTGTCAAAATCAATTATGAAAGCTGTAAAAGCTGCAACTGCGGCTACTGAAATAAGATTTCTTTTCAGAGCTGTGATGGTAAAACACATCGAGGACCTTGACTCTAGTGTCATAGGCATCAGCTGTGTTATCCCTGATTACAGCACTATGTACTGCACATGTACACTCACCTCAGTACATCAGGGGTCTTCCTTCCAATCACCATCTCCTGCTAATCCATTAGACCTTGCCATGCAAATACTTTGCATTAAACTTATGTGCTGGACTATTCTTTTGTATTTTGAATGTTCTCTTACAGTCTCAGTCTCCCTCCTTGCCTGCATTTGTCAGTGACATTACTTGTTATTTTATGAAGCAGCACTACAGGCCTCAGATCATAGGGTGAGGTTCATAGTTGGGGAGAGGCAAGTCATTCTGCAGGTAGGGCCAATGACCCCCCCCCCTCATGCCTCTATATTTTTGACAGAAGCTCTTTAATGACCCCATAGGAAGAAACTGCTGTTCTTTTGGAACTCTGGGATGTCTTTCAGGGGTTGTGTGGTACCCTGCTACAGTTTTGCACCCCATATGATAGCTAATATTCACATATGGTGGCTAATACTCATATATGATAGCTAATATACACATATGGTGGCTAATACTCATATATGATAGCTAATATACACATATGGTGGCTAATGCTCATATATGATAGCTAATATACACATATGGTAGTGAATACTCATATATGATAGCTAATATACACCTATGGTGGCTAATACTCATATATGATAGCTAATATACACCTATGGTAGCTAATACTCATATATGATAGCTAATATACACATATGGTGGCTAATACTCATGTATGATAGCTAATATACACATATGGTAGCTAATACTGAAATATGATAGCTAATATACACATATGGTAGCTAATACACATATATGACATCTGACAGCAGCTAATATACACATATGGTCAGTGGCTAATACCATATATGATAGCTAATATACACATATGGTAGCTATACTCTTATATGACATCTGACAGCAGCTAATATACACATATGGTCAGTGGCTAATACCATATATGACAGCTAAATAGCTCATATATACATATGGTGGCTAATACAGTAATAATTTCTGTGTTAGACACCATGGCCCCTAGTTATCAAGCCGTCAACCTCAAATACGCTGGAATTCCGCAGCATATTTGTGGCGAGGTTGATTCGCCTTAGTTATCAAGCCCTAGATACCGGCAAAAGTAGAATTTAGTGACGTAAGCTTCGATCCGCCGGACTCAGTCCAACACAGATTGATTCTTACGTCACTACAGATGTTCCGCACACAAGTGCGGCACAATCTGACTACTTTTGCTAGTTATCAAAAAACAAGCAGGTACTTTGGCACTTTGCCGGCCCAGCGTACCTGGTTTTCAAACCGCCGCCCTGGAGGTGGCGGATCCCATAGGAATCAATGGGAGTCAGACCATAGCGAAAGTTCAAGTTTGCTACTGCCCGATATCCCATTCATTCCTATGGGAAGTGTGTACACCTAACATGCTAACATGTACCCTGAGTCTAAGCACCCCTAATCTGTCCCCCCTACACCGCCGCCACCTATATTAAACATTTTAAACCCTAAACCGCCGCTCCTGGCCCCCGCCGCAACTCTAAGAAATCTGTTAATCCCTAAACCGCCGCTCCTGGCCCCCGCCACCACCTACATAATACCTATTAACCCCTATCCTGCCACCCTATACCGCCGTTACCCCTAATAAGTGTATTAACCCCTATCCTGCCGCTTCCGGACCCCGCCGCAACAAAATAAATAGTTTAACCCCTAAACCGCAGCTCCCGGACCCCGCCGCCACCTATATTAATCTTATTAACCCCTAATCTGCCCCCCCTACACCGTCGCCACCTATAATATTTTTATTAACCCCTATCCTGCCCCCCTATGCCACCGCAACCTATAATAAAATTATTAACCCCTAAAGCTAAGTCTAACCCTAACACTAACAATATAATAATTATATTGTAGCTATTTTAGGATTTATTTTTATTTTACAGGCAACTTTCAATTTATTTTAACTAGGTAGAATAGCTATTAAATAGTTATTAACTATTTAATAGATACCTAGCTAAAATAAAGAGAAATTTACCTGTAAAATAAAAACTAACCTAAGTTACAATTACACCTAACACTACACTATCATTAAATAAATGAATCCTATTTAAAACGAAATAGTTACCTGTAAACAAAACCCTAAGATAGCTACAATGTAATTAATAATTACATTGTAGCTATTTTAGGATTTATATTTATTTTACAGGTAACTTTGTATTTATTTTAACTAGGTACAATAGCTATTAAATAGTTATTAACTATTTAATAACTACCTAGCTAAAAGAAATACAAAATTACCAGTAAAATTAATCCTAACCTAAGTAACAATTAAACCTAACACTGCACTATCATTAAATAAATTAAATACAAATACCTACAAATAAATACAAATAAATACATTAACTAAAGTTCAAAAAATAAAAAAAGAACTAAGTTCCAAAAACTAATTTTTTTTTACAAACATTATAAAAATATTACAACAATTTTAAGCTAATTACACCTACTCTAAGCCCCCTAATAAAATAACAAAGCCCCCAAAATAAAAAAATTCCCTACGCTATTCTACATTAAAAAGATACCAGCTCTATTACCTTACCAGCCCTTAAAAGGGCCTTTTGCGGGGCCTGCCCCAAAGAAAATGTCTCTTTTGCCTGTAAAATAAAAAAACACCCCCCCAACATTAAAACCCACCACCCACATACCCCTACTCTAACCCAAACCCCCCTTAAATAAACCTAACACTACCCCCCCTGAAGATCTTCCTGCCTTGAGTTGTCTACTCAGCCGAGCCGAATTCTTCATCCAATCCGGGAGATGTCTTCATCCAAACGTGGCGCTGAAGAGGTCCATCCTCCGGCTGAAGTCTTCATCCAAGCGGGGGCTGAAGAGGTCCATCATCCAGGGGAAGTATTCATCCAAGTGGGGGCTGAAGAGGTCCATCATCCGGCTGAAGTCTTCATCCAAGCGTCGGCTGAAAAGATCCATCATCCGGCTGAAGTCTTCTATCAAGCGGCATCTTCAATCTTCTTTCTTCCGGCTCCATCTTCATCCCGCCGACGCAGAATATCCTTCCTCCACGACGAACTCCCGACGAATGACGGTTCCTTTAAGGGACGTCATCCAAGATGGCATCCCTCGAATTCCGATTGGCTGATAGGATTCTATCAGCCAATCGGAATTAAGGTAGGAATAATCTGATGGGCTGATGGAATCAGCCAATCAGATTCAAGTTCAATTCGATTGGCTGATCCAATCAGCCAATCAGATTGAGCTTGCATTCTATTGGCTGTTCCGATCAGCCAATAGAATGCAAGCTCAATCTGATTGGATGATTGGATCAGCTAATCGGATTGAACTTGAATCTGATTGGCTGATTCCATCAGCCAATCAGATTATTCCTACCTTAATTCCGATTCGCTGATAGAATCCTATCAGCCAATCGGAATTTGAGGGATGCCATCTTGGATGACGTCCCTTAAAGGAACCGTCATTCGTTAGGAGTTCGTCGTGGAGGAAGGATGTTCCTAAGTATTTAGTTTTAAATAGGGTTAATTTAGTTAATAAGAGAAATATTATTTAGATTTATTTAATTAATATTTAAGTTAGGGGGGTGTTAGTGTTAGACTTAGGTTTAGGGGTTAATAATTTTATTATAGTGGCGACGGTGTAGGGGGGCAGATTAGGGGTTAATAAGTCTAATATAGGTTGCGGCGGGGTCCGGGAGCGGCGGTTTAGGGGTTAAACTAGTTGCGGTGAGGTCCGGGATCCGCAGGATAGGGGTTAATAACTTTATTATAGGTGGCGGCGGTATAGGGGGGGCAGGATAGGGGTTAATAGGTATAATGTAGGTTGCGGCGGTGTCCGGGAGCAGCGGTTTAGGGGTTACTAACTTTATTTAGTTGCTGGGGTGCCGGTATAGGGGGTAGAACAGTATAGTTAGTGTGGGTGCTTAGTGACAGGCTAGCAATAAAGCTGTCAAAAAGCCGAAGAGCAGCGAGATCAGATGAGTGATAACTATCACAGTCCGCTGCTCATCGCCCCGTACTTGGTGCGCGGCTTTTTGACAGCTTTATTGATAACTTAGGCAAAATTTTGCAGGTCCGCGGCGGCGATGGTAGGCGAGCTTAGGCGGGCGTATTGAACCGGCGAAGTCAGGTAAAGTAGACGGCTTGATAACTACCCCCCCATATGTGTATATTAGCTGTCATGTCATAAGTTAAGTATTAGCCACCAAATGTGTATTTAGCTTAGCTGCCATTTGAGTAGTAAATATACACTTTGGTAAAATAATATATAGTTTCCTTTGTACACTTTAACCCCTTAGTGACCAGAGCACTTTTCCATTTTCTGTCCGTTTGGGACCAAGGCTATTTTTACATTTCTGCGGTGTTTGTGTTTAGCTGAAATTTTCCTCTTCCTCATTTACTGTACCCACACATATTATATACCATTTTTCTCGCCATTAAATGGACTTTCTAAAAATACCATTATTTTCATCATATCTTATCATTTACTATAAAAAAAATTATAAAATATGAGGAAAAATGGAAAAAAACACACTTTTTCTAACTTTGAACCCCAAAATCTGTTACATATCTACAACCACCAAAAAACACCCATGCTAAATAGTTTCTAAATTTTGTCCTGAGTTTAGAAATACCAAATGTTAACATGTTCTTTGCTTTTTTTGTAACTTATAGGGCCATAAATAAAAGTAGCACTTTGCTATTTTCAAACCATTTTTTTTCAAAATTAGCGCTAGTTACATTGGGACACTGATATCTTTCAGGAATCCCTGAATATCCATTGACATGTATATATTTTTTTTTAGAAGACAACCCAAAGTATTGATCTAGGCCCATTTTGGTATATTTCATGCCACCATTTCACCGCCAAATGCGATCAAATACAAAAAATCGTTCACTTTTTCACAATTTTTTTCACAAACTTTCAGTTTCTCACTGAAATTATTTACAAACTGCTTGTGCAATTATGGCACAAATGGTTGTAAATTCTTCTCTGGGATCCCCTTTGTTCAGAAATATTAGACATATATGGCTTTGGCATTGCTTTTTGGTAATTAGAAGGCTGCTAAATGCCACTGCGCACCACACGTGTATTATGCCCAGCAGTGAAGGGGTTAATTAGGGAGCATGTAGGGAGCTTCTAGGGTTAATTTTAGCTTTAGTGTAGTGTTGTAGACAACCCCAAGAATTGATCTAGGCCCATTTTGGTATATTTCATGCCACCATTTCACCGCCAAATGCGATCAAATTAAAAAAAACGTTAAATTTTTCACAATTTTAGGTTTCTCACTGAAATCATTTACAAACAGCTTGTGCAATTATGGCACAAATGGTTGTAAATGCTTCTCTGGGATCCCCTTTGTTCAGAAATAGCAGACATATATGACTTTGGCGTTGCTTTTTGGCAATTAGAATGCTGCTAAATGGCGCTGCGCATCACACGTGTATTATGGCTAGCAGTGAAGGGGTTAATTAGGTAGCTTGTAGGGAGCTTGCAGGGTTAATTTTAGCTTTAGTGTAAAGATCAGCCTCCCACCTGAATCATCAGACCCCCTGATCCCTCCCAAACATCTCTCTTCCCTCCCCTACCCCACAAATGTCCCCGCCATCTTAAGTACTGGCAGAAACTCTGCCAGTACTAAAATAAAAGGAAAATTTTGGCTTTTTTGTGCATTTTTTTTTTTGCATATTTACATATGCTTCTGTGTAGGATCCCCCTTAGCCCCCAACATCACTGATCCCCCACCAAACAGCTCTCTAACCCTCCCCCTCTGACTTAATGTGTGCCATCTTGGGTACTGGCAGCTGTCTGCCAGTACCCATTTTAGTGAATAATATGCATTTTTTTTATTAAAAAATGTCCCTTTTCTGTAGTGTAGCTTCCCCCCCCCAATACCAACCCCCCACCCCTCCAGATCCCTTAGATGCTTTGGTAAAAAATGATTTCATTTTATTTGACAATATAATACTTATAAAAAATTTTCTGTAGTGTAGCGGTTCCCACCCGCTCCCGCCCCGTGCACGCGCCCGCCCGCCACCCCCCGTGCACGCGCGCGCGCCCGTGCGCGCCCCCGAAGGATCCGCCCCCGATCCCGCCCCCCTCCACCTTCCAGATCTCACCGATGGCCGCCCACCCGCCTCCCAAGTCGGCTCCCACCCACCAACGCTACCGGCCATCGATGTCCGGTGCAGAGAGGGCCACAGAGTGGCTCTCTCTGCATCGGATGGCCAAGGGGGGTTATTGCAGGATGCCTCCATATCGAGGCATCACTGCAATAACCGGAAAGCAGCTGGAAGCGAGCAGGATCGCTTCCAGCTGCTTTCCAGACCAAGGACGTACGCCACACGTCCTCGGTCATTAAGTGTATTTTTTTAGAGGACGTGTGGCGTACGTCCTTGGTCGTTAAGGGGTTAAAATAAATCATATTCACCTAGATTACAAGTTTTGCACTATAGAGGGTGCGAAACAAATGCAACAAAAGTTGCATTATGTTGCCGTCCATTGCCGTCCATAGCGCTGCCATTACAAGTTTCTAAAAAGTCACCTTGTGCGTGCGATATGGTTGCGATGAGCTCCATACCGCACAAAATCTAAAGGCTGCTTTGACATGCTCGTGCACGCTTTCCCCATAGACATAAATGGGAGAAGGTGTTAGGAAAAAACTAACACCTATTAACCCCTATTCCCCCACACATCAACATCACCAACACTATAACAAAGCTATTAACCCCTATTCCGCCGCTCCCCAACACTGCCGCCACTAAATAAAGTTATTAACTCTTAAACCTCTGGCCTCCCACATCACCACTACACCGCCAGCTCCCCATATCGCAAAAAAATAAATTAAAATATTAACCCCTAAACCTATCACCCCAACTTTATATTAAAATTACAATATCCCTTTTTTAAAATAAATAAAAACTTATCTGTGAAATTAAAGGGACATTCCGGTCAAAATGTAAATGCTCATAGATGAATTACATCTTTGAAAAGAAGCACATTTGCAATATACATGTATTGGCAAAAATGCTTCTAGTAAAAGTTATCACTGGTTTAGTGTTAACATTTTTCTCTGCACGTGCATGTGAAACAGCTAGATATTGTCACTGCACCCACAAACAATGTAGCTGCTCAGATCATCACTGGGGCTTGTATCATGTTAGCAATTAACAAATTGAGTCATTACCAGATGGTAAAAGCACCTTAGGCAATCTGAGCAAGTGCTTTGTTTAAAATGCTGGTGCACGGTGCATACTTAAATACACTTTTGAAACAGCTATAGCTTTTATTAGAAGCATTTTTGCTAATAAATGTATATTACAAAAATGCTTCTTTGCAATACCAAAATGCATCCATGTGGTTTCCAATTTTGGCTGGAATATCCCTTTAAAAAAACTGATTTAAACTAACAATTAACCTAACATAACTATTATACTAAAATTAAAATAACTACCAATTAAAAAAAACTAACACTACTAAAAAAAAAAAATTTAAAACTACAAAAAATACTAAATTACAAAAAAATAACAAAAAAATTATCCAAAATAAAAACAATTACACCTAATCTAATAGCCCTATAAAATATAAAAGCCCCGTCCAAATAAAAAAAAAAACCTAGCCTACAATAAACTACCAATAGCCCTTAAAAGGGCCTTTTGTAGGGCATTGCCCTAAAGAAATCAGCTCTTTTACTTGAAAAAAATACAAAGACCCCCCCAACAGTAAAACCCACCACCCAACCAACCCCCCAAAATAAAAAACCTAACTCTAACAAAAATCTAAGCTACCCATTGCCCTGAAAAGGGCAGTTGTATGGGCATTGCCCTTAAAAGGGCATTTAGCTCTTTTGCATTACCCTTAAAAGGGCATTTAGATCTTTTTAAAAAACCAAACAAACCCTAATCTAAAAAAAACCCCACCCAAAAAAAGTAAAAAAAAACCCCCTAACACTAACCCCCCGATGATCCACTTACAATTTCTGAAGTCCGGATATCCAGGCAGCGATAAGTCTTCAACCAGGCGGCGAGGTCTTCATCCATCCAGGCGGCATCTTCTATCTTCATCCCAGTGGCGTCTTCTATCTTTCGGCGGAGCGGGTCCATCCTTCAAGACATCCGGCGCCGTCACTGCCGTACACTGAATCTTCAATGCAAGGGAGCCTTTTCAGAATGGCTATTGGCTGATTTATTTTTGAAATTCAAATCAGCCAATAGGTTGAGAGCTACTGAAATGCTATTAGCTGTTCAAATCAGCCAATAGGATGAGAGCTACTGAAATGCTAGTAGCTCAGCGCCGGATGTCTTGAGAGCTACTGAAATTCTATGGCTATTTGGCCATCTGGGTGGGTGTCAGGCTCAGCCTCAATTTCAAAATTATTTTCAGTGTGTGTTAGCCTGTCAGTAATGTGATACTCATTCACGAGGTGCCAGCATGAGCATCCATTGCACTTTTGTTTCTCTCTCTCACTCAGAGAGTCGGCTCCACTGCTTTACGCCTCCAGGCTCCACATCACTGACTGACTGTCTGTGCACGTTACGCACAGTCTCTCAGTCAGATAGTTGCCTTCACACATGCCCTCCCCTTCCCATGCTGAGTGAGTGCATAGCATTGCTGCCCAAATAGATTAGCAAGCATATCATAAGTAGCAACATTAAAGGGACATTAAACACTAAACAATGCTAGATAGAATGAAGCATTCCAAGGAAAGATTAGTCTGATAATAACATGTAGATGCATTTTTAAAAGTTTCATTAGCTGTTTAAATATTGACAAACTTAATGTAAAGTTTTAGTGTCTATAGAACAATGTGAGCTGCCATGTTGTAACTTAGGTTACCTTCTCTCATGTGATCAATTATGGACAGTTATAAATAGGTCAGTAGAGTGTGCAGCCAATGGCTGTGGGGAATATAATAGTGTTCTGCCCTTTAATTTCTAACAGGAACTGAAAAGCTCACAATTTCAGAATGAAATTACAGGAAAAGGGGACAAAATAAACAATGAAAGTATATTGCAGAGTTTTTATACATAAACAATTTATCATTTTATATTAACATCTCTAAGTGTTTAATGCCCATTTAATAGCAAGTAGGGATGGACCGTACATGTGTAACAAATTATGTTGGAAGTAACAAATTGCAGCAGGCTCAGCACATAAATAGTTTTTCAGTGCACTACTCATGCTGCTTTGAAATTGCATTTGCCAATGCCGGCAGCCAGGCAGATCCGGTGCCCCCGTGCTGAGGGCGCCATAAGGCGGCTTCCTAACCTTTCTTACACAAGCGCCGGCCCTGTTAATATCCATTTAATACAACAGTTTAGGACACTATTAGATCCCATCAACACATTTATTAAAATGTCATGGAAACTTTTTACTTTTTCATATATTTAATATCTGAGCATATTTATGTGCACCACCTTTTTGGCAGCATGCAACAATGCTATGCCTGGCTCCTAATAATAATAATAATAATAATAATAATAATCATAATACTATTATTATTATTATTATTATTATTATTATAATTTAAAGTACCAGCAATGAGTTTATTCCATTCACCCTGGTGTCTGATTTCTGACCCCTCCTGGCTTACAACTCATTTACTCATGCTTCCTATGCACTGCAGATGCTTCTCTTTCCAAGTGGCATTTCAGGGCCTCATAAACCATAATTCCCACTTTGAGTATGATGCTAACTTTTGCTGGGAACTAAACACATTTCTCAGAAAGTGAAAGCACTAAAAAGTTTGGAGCATATAAATATAACCCACCACACACTAGATATTACTTAAGTGGAAAAATGTGTATAACACTAATAATGATATGCAGTATCTCACAAAAGTGAGTACACCCCTCACCTTTTTGTAAATATTTTATTATATCTTTTTATGTGACAACACTGAAGAAATTACTCTTTGCTACATTGTAGCGAATGTACAGCCTATTTAACAGTGTAAATTTGCTGTCCCCTCAAAATAACTCAACACCCAGCCATTAATGTCTAAACCGTTGGCAACAAAAGTGAGTAAACCCTTAAGTCGAAATGTCCAAATTGGGCCCAATTAGCCATTTTCCCTCCCCGGTGTCATGTGACTCGTTAGTGTTACAAGGTCTCAGGTGTGAATGGGGAGCAGGTGTGTTAAATTTGGTGTTATCGCTCTCACACTCTCTCACACTGGTCGCTGGAAGTTCAACATGGCACCTCATGGCAAAAAAACTCTGAGGATCTGAAAAAAAGAATTGTTGCTCTACATAAAGATGGCCTAGGCTATAAGAAGATTACCAAGACCCTGAAACTGAGCTGCAGCATAGTGGGCAAGACCATACAGTGGTTTCACAGGGCAGGTTCCACTCAGAACAGGCCTTGCCATGGTTGACCAAAGAAGTTGAGTGCACATGCTCAGTGTCATATCCAGAGGTTGTCTTTGGGAAATAGACATATGAGTGCTGCCAGCATTGCTACAGAGGTTGAAGGGGTGGGTGGTCAGCCTGTCAGTGCTCAGACCATATGCCGCACACTGCATCAAATTGGTCTGCATGGCTGTCATCCCAGAAGGAAGCCTCTTCTAAAGATGATGCACAAGAAAGCCTGCAAACAGTTTGCTGAAGACAAAGGACATGGATTACTGGAACCATGTCCTGTGGTCCGATGAGAGCAAGATAAACTTATTTGGTTCAGATGGTGTCAAGCGTGTGTGGCGGCAACCATGTGAGGAGTACAAAGAAAAGTGTGTCTTGCCTACAGTCAAGCATGGTGGTGGGAGTGTCATGGTCTGGGCCTGCATGAGTGCTGCCGGCACTGGGGAGCTACAGTTCATTGAAGGAACTATGAATGCCAACATTTGCTGTGACATACTGAAGCAGAGCATGATCCCCTCTCTTCAGAGACTGGGCCGCAGGGCAGTATTCCAACATGATAACGACCCCAACTACACCTCCAAGAAAACCACTGCCTTGCTAAAGAAGCTGAGGGTAAAGGTGATGGACTGGCCAAGCATGTCTCCAGACCTAAACCCCATTGAGCATCTGTGGGGCATCCTCAAATGGAAGGTGTGGGAGCGCAAGGTCTATATCATCTACCAGATCTGTGATGTCGTTATGGAGGAGTGGAAGAGGACTCCAGTGGCAACCTGTAAAGCAAAGCTCTGGTGAACTCCATGCCCAAGAGCGCTAAGGCAGTTCTGGAAAATAATGGTGGCCACACAAAATATTGACACTTTGGGCCTAATTTGGACATTTCCACTTAGGGGTGTACTCACTTTTGTTGCCAACGGTTTAGACATTAATGGCTGTGTGTTGAGTTATTTTGAGGGGACAGCACATTTTACACTGTTATAAAGGCTTTACACTCACTACTTTACATTGTAGCAAAGTGTCATTTCTTCAGTGTTGTCACATAAAAAGATATAATAAAATATTTACAAAAATGTGAGTGGTGTACCCACTTTTGTGAGATACTGTACATGGGACAAAGATTCAACTGTTGGGGAAACAAATACATCATTCCAAATAAAAAAAAAAAAAAGCTCACAGCTTGTATGACTAATTTTTTAACTGTTCATCATCAAGTCGATTATAAATGCATTATAAAGGCAATAGCAATTATTTGTATTTATCCAGGATTATTTTATTGGATTTGAGTGCATTAAAATACAAATATAGAGTTTTGATTGAGATATTAACAGAACATGTATTTTTGTTCACCCACATATACCATCTTCATCATTTTAAAATACTCATAGGCTAAAAATGAAACTCAATGTGTGAGCAATTAAAAAAACAGTTATATATCATGTTGATTTTCTTATATGGAAAATATTTCTTTAAAATTTAATTTGCTAATTTATACTTATGCTATTTTGCTAAATTAGTAACACAGGAATGGATCATTCAACACTAATTAATGCTGATTGGCAACAGCTATTAATACAATACTACTTATTGGAATACTGTGTATGTCTCAATAATTATTTAGATTGAAAACATTTAATAAAATATCTATTTAGTTTGTAATACTTTGAGCATCAACAATCTAAAATGTGACATTTTCTATTTAATAAATGAATGCAATTTCAGTCAGATATGACTTTGCAAGGCACAGCAAAAATATATATATCCAGCAAAATGTAATGTGTTGCATCAAAGATGATCTTGCTGTGCTTGGCAAATAGATAATGGTAGGCATGGATGCCCAATAGAATTTGTCAGAAGGGAAGGAGGTAAAACGCCATTGGCATCATAATATGAGGCTACATGAAGAGATGTCAGTAGAATTATATATCAGTAGTGTAGCTACAAAAGGCTGTGAATAAAGGCTATAACAAATTAACAAAGGGATCAGTATGTGGATCACATGAGCATTCCTGTATCCCCCTATAGAAGTCAATGGAGAAAAAAATTAAAGTATTAATATTTCACATTACAATGTTCTTCACATAACAGAATATGTTCTATTTATTCACAAATACATATTTCTATGTATAGCTGATGTTTTTTATGGTAAAATATATATCAATACATATATATATTATATATATATATATATATATATATATATATATATATATATATATATATATATATATATATATACACTAGTGTTAAAGCCTGTGTACATGGGCCAAAATGTTTAAGGGAAGAAATATACCTCTTCGGAGGCATTGTGCACTTTTGCATGCACTTTTATCTCGAGCACACACTCATCCTTAAAGGATTACTTTCTGTTATAATTTTTAAGCTAAACAAATAACATATTAAAGTTAATAAACATTAATTAAAACCTACTGACCTATATTTTCTCCAAAACGAAGTTTCATAACGTTCTAAAAGTTATATCTTTTATTCGCCGATGATGTCACGTTATCCTGCCCACTATTTTCAGCACTGTGTGTTCAAAATACTTAAACCAATAACTTTGTGTTTAAAGCGCCATTTTGAAACCTAGGTATTGTAAACAGATTGGTACAGAGCAAAGGATACCCACGGAGTGGGTTTGGAAAACAATTAAATTTGCAGACAAGATTTCTGATATACGGTAGAGATATGTTAATGAAATGCTATTGATAAAAAGCGTATTTGGGGTAGTTAGTTAGTAACAGGCATAAAAAATATTTACTTACAGTGGCCCTTTAAGGCCAGGTATGTAGCTGCCCAACTCTCCCCCTCAACATTTTTTTTTCTGCAGCGCAGCGGTCCCACCCACTCCCTCCCGCCCCCCCTCCAGCGATTGTACGCCCACTCGCCTCCATCCTAACCCTCCCACGCCACCAACAATCAGCACCACCGATGTCC